>NC_136273.1:28565163-28671000 GCF_964187855.1 Myxine glutinosa
GCAAGAAGCTAGGGCTCGGAGTTAGGGCTAGGAGTTAGGGCTAGGAGTTAGGGGCAAGGAGCTAGGGCTAGGAGCTAGGGCTGGGAGCCAGGGCTAGAAGCTAGGGCTAGAAGCTAGGGCTAGGAGCTAGGGCTAGGAGCTCGGGCTAGAAGCTAGGGCTAGGATTTAGGGCTCGGAGCTAGGGCTAGGAGTTAGGGCTTGGAGTTAGGGCTAGGAGCTCGAAGCTAGGGCTAGGAGTTAGGGCTTGGAGCTAGGGCTAGGAGCTAGGGCTAGGAGTTAGGGCTAGGAGCTCGGGCTAGGAGCTCGGGCTAGGAGCTCGGGCTGGAAGCTAGGGCTAGGAGCTCAGGCTAGGAGTTAGGGCTAGGAGCTAGGGCTAGGAGCTAGGGCGAGGAGCTAGGGCTTGAAGCTAGGGCTCGGAGTTAGGGCTAGGAGTTAGGGCTAAGAGTTAGGGCTACAAGCTAGGGCTCGGAGTTAGGGCTAAAAGCTTGGGCTAGGACCTAGGGCTTGGAGCTAGGGCTAGAAGCTAGGGCTAGGAGTTAGGGCTAGGAGTTAGGGCTAGGAGTTTGGGCTAGGAGCTAGGGCTAGAAGCTAGGGCTCAGAGTTAGGGCTAGGAGCTAGGGCTAGGAGCTAGGGCTAGGAGCTAGGGCTAGGAGCTCGGGCTAGAAGCTAGGGCTCGGAGTTAGGGCTAGGAGTTAGGGCTAGGAGCTCGAAGCTAGGGCTAGGAGTTAGGGCTAGGAGCTAGGGCTAGGAGTTAGGGCTTAGAGTTAGGGCTAGGAGCTCGAAGCTAGGGCTAGGAGTTAGGGCTAGGAGCTAGGGCTTGGAGTTAGGGCTTGGAGTTAGGGCTAGGAGCTCGAAGCTAGGGCTAGGAGTTAGGGCTAGGAGTTAGGGCAAGGAGCTAGGGCTAGGAGTTAGGGCTAGAAGCTCGGGCTAGGAGCTATGGCTAGGAGTTAGGCCTTGGAGTTTGGGCTAGGAGTTAGGGCTAGGAGTTAGGGCTAGAAGTTAGGGCTAGGAGCTCGAAGCTAGGGCTAGGAGTTAGGGCTAGGAGTTAGGGCTAGGAGTTAGGGCAAGGAGTTAGGGCTAGGAGTGAGGGCTAGGAGTTAGGGCTAGGAGTTAGGGTGAGGAGTTAGGGTGAGGAGTTAGGGCTAGGAGCTCGAAGCTAGGGCAAGGATTTAGGGCTGGGAGTTAGGGCAAGGAGCTAGGGCTAGGAGTTAGGGCTAGGAGTTAGGGCTCAGAGCTAGGGCTAGGAGTTAGGGCTAGGAGTTAGGGCTAGGAGTTAGGGCTTGGAGCTCGGGCTAGGAGTTAGGGCTAGGAGTTATGGCTAGGAGTTAGGCCTAGGAGCTTGGGCTAGGAGTTAGGGCTGTTAGTTAGGGCTAGGAGCTAGGGCTCTGAGTTAGGGCTCGGAGTTAGGGCTAGGAGCTAGGGCTAGGAGTTTGGGCTCGAAGCTAGGGTTAGGAGTTAGGGCTAGGAGTTAGGGCTAGGAGTTAGGGCTTGGAGTTAAGGTTAGGAGTTTGAGATCTTTGTTTATTTCACATATCTTTCTACTTTTTCACATTTCTCCTTATTCATTCTAATTCTTGCTTGTTCCTTCTTTTTCTTTTTATTCATCGATCTGTCCAAGGAGAAGTGAATTATTGCAGAGTTTTTTTTCTGGAACGTTCATTTGGCTGCACTTGGATGGGTTTGAGGGTCGTGGAATAGTGGCTGAAACCCGTATCCTATCCAGGTTCCTCCTGATGACTCCATCTTTACTCTTTGCTTATTCGGGTTCCTTCTGATGACTCCAATGTAGTATTTTGGTTTTCCATTTGAATATGATGGAGTGATAAGTGATAACAGTTAGGCAGTTAAGAGGAAGCATCGTTCATTTTTTCAGGAAAGCACCAAATTTGGCACAGATGTAGTATGGACCTATACAATTGCTATGAGGGGCGCCCAAAAATTCAGAAATTTGGAAATTAAAATTAAATCCTGAGGGGCGCCGTGAAAAAATGGAGAAAACGGGTATTGATTCGAACTGTAGATTCTGATATTGTGGTCTTGGCAATAGCACACTACTTTACCTACCAGTCACACGGTGTGGAGGAACTCTGGATTGCCATTGGCACTGGTAAAAGCTACCGCTACCTTGCCATCCATAAAATTGCCACCGGCCTTGGCCGCAGGAAGTCCGAGTCTTTGCCATTATTTCATGCCTTCACTGGCTGCGACACAGTGTCATGTTTTGCCCAAATTGGGAAAAAGACAGCCTGGAAGGCTTGGGAGGCATACCCCAGCATCAAGCAGACCTTTCATGCTCTCGCTTATAGGCCATCTGTGGACGCTATTACTATGGAACTACAGAGCATAGAAAGATATGTTGCCATCCTCTATGACCGGACTACCGAGATAAAGACAGTGAATGACATGCGCCGACACTTGTTCACGAAGAAGGCAAGAACAACTGATCACATTCCCCCAACAGCAGACGCCTTCGAACAACACCTAAAACGTGCATGTTTTCAGGCTGGACACGTATGGAGTCAGGCACTTGTGCCCTACCCAGAACTTCCATCACCAGCTGATTGGGGCTGGATGAAAACAGGGACTTCTTGGACACAAATTTGGACCACAATACCCCTGATACAGGAGGCATGTTCAGAGCTTACAAGCTGCCATTGTAAGTCGGCCTGTAAAGGCAACTGTAAATGCTCCAGAGCAAATCTGCCCTGCACATCACTGTGTGACTGCGATGGACAGTGCTTGTAGAACTACGCGTCTGTGCGAGAACCTCCGCCTTTCAAGTGCCCACAATATTTTAAGTTAAAACTGCAACTGTGTGTAACTTTGATTAATTAATACCATTTCATTGTTATCGGAGACCAATAAAACAATGTGTATCACTTGGAATTGAAATTTTACCTAAAATACTATGAGAGATTCAAGGAAAATGGAAAAAAGGGCGGTCATGTTGAAATTCAATATGGCGGCCACCAGGGGTTCTGAATTTTTGGGCGCCCCTCAGGAAAACAATTGTATAGGTCCAAACTACATCTGTGCCAAATTTGGTGCTTTCCTGAAAAAATGAACGATACGCCCTATTTTTCGGTCTTAATTGCCTAAGTATACTAGATCCACTGCCAAACATCGCATCTTCTTCAGTGGCCGCTCGTACAACTTCTTCCTCTGCACACAATAACTGATAACCCGGAGAAAAACAAAAGAGCTGTGCAACACACAAAAAAAGAGTTGGAAAGATTGGGAATGGACAAAGAAGGATCTCTGAAATGGTTAGGAAGAGGCCAGCTGAACTGGGATAGAGAACAAATCATTATTAATTAAACATATTAATGCCCAAGACCAAGGACACAACACCGATGGCTTCAAGAATATGGCAGGACTGAGTCAATCGGACAGGTGTAGGTTCTGCAAGGTAGAAACAGACTGCATGAGTCACCCCCTATCAGGATATTTAAAAAAACTCATGTCAGGACAGCTGCACACCCAAAGGAAGAACAACGTATGCAAAGTAATCCACTCACACATCTGTACAAATTTCAATATCCCAGTTCCACAAAACTCATGAAACATGAACCAAAAGCAATCATTGAAAAGAAGGACATCATGTTCACGAATGACCTCATGATCCCAACAACTCAGGTGAGGGGGCAGAGGTGGAAACGATCACCTCTTCTGTGAAATATGAAAGATTAAACACATTGATATGTTCATCATTTTGATAACTTGTTCAGGAAGGGCACAGAAAGAAATGCATGGATGGAACAGGTAATCGATGAAAAGGTGAATCAGGTGATCTCATCCAATCGAAGAGAGTTAAAGTTCTTGTTTATTTATTCTACATGGGGATGACCATGCCGATAAATTACCTTTCCCAGCAAAATTATACTTACAATTATCTCCACAATTAAGGATATTCTTCTTCATCAAAGGAAGTACAAACACCAATGTCTGTAAAAGAGGAAGTGCCAAATTTATTTCAACTTAATGTCTTGCTCTTGTTGTTGGCTGTGTTTGCACCCAGTTTGTTCATCCCACCTGCCCCAAAGTGTTAAAGAGGGCTCACCTGCACATGACAAGGCTTCTGCTGTTGCTGCCCCACATCATGGCGGGCCTTCCCTTCCAGATGGTCTTCTGTTGTCGTTGGAGGATAACACTGTACTGATGTTGTTACTGCAGCCCGACATCATGGCGGGCCTTCCTTTCGAGATGGTCTTCTGTTGTCGTTGGAGGACAACACTGTACTGATGTTGTTACGACAGCCCGACATCATGGCGGGCCTTCCCTTCCAGATGGTCTTCTGTTGTCGTTGGAGGACAACACTGTACTGATGTTGTTACTACAGCCCGACATCATGGCGGCCTTCCCTTCCACTGGTCTTCTGTTGTCGATGGCGGACAACACTGTACTGATGTTGTTACTACAGCCCGACATCATGGCGGGCCTTCCCTTCCACTGGTCTTCTGTTGTCGTTGGAGGACAACACTGTACTGATGTTGTTACTACAGCCCGACATCATGGCGGCCTTCCCTTCCAACTGGTCTTCTGTTATTGTTGGAACATTCTGACTTGATGAGTTGAAGTGAAATGTTTTCGGCGGAATATTGTCTTTCCTTTATTGTCTGTCACACGGGGAGAGTGGATGACTGGAGGTGAGGAGGGAAGGTCAACATCGACGGAAACGATGCAGCAGGACTACTTTGTCCCCTCTGATGGTGTATCGACCATTTGGGTCACTTGCCCTCTTTCCATGAAGGTCCTTCAGCAGCATGTCCAGCTTTTCTCTTTCAAGAAAGGTGTAATCTGGAGTTATAAAAATACTATTTGAGCGCAGTGAAGGATCATTCAAATTCCGTATTTTCCAGTTATTTGTAAGAATGAGATTTCTATCGGACTCACATCTGAAAACAACTTTCATGGGTCGGAAGCTATTACCAAGATCCTTTCCCATGCGGAAGGTACATTCAGGCACGATGTTCAAGTTCATAGCACTGATCAACTTCGCCACAAGCTCCATGTCATTTTCACCTTCCCTTATTCCTCGGAACATGAGGTTCTTTTTTCGCCTTGTAATCTCCGCTGGTTCATCTCTGAGATGAACGTCCTGCTGATGCTGCTGCACCCCGTCATCACCGTGAGGCTTCTGCTGTCGTTGGGGAATATCCTGCTGCTTCTCTTGTGACTGCTGCACCCCGTCATCACCGTGAGGCTTCTTCTGTCGTTGGGGAACATTCTGGTGCTTCTCTTGTGGTTGCTGCACCCCGTCATCACAATGAGGCTTCTTCTGTCGTTGGGGAGCATTCTGGTGCTTATCTTGTGGTTGCTGCACCCCGTCATCACCGTGAGGCTTCTTCTGTCGTTGGGGAACTTTCTGGTGCTTCTCTAGTGGTTGCTGCACCCCGTCATCACAATGACGCTTCTTCTGTCGTTGGGGAACTTTCTGGTGCTTCTCTTGTGACTGTTGCTCCCCATCATCACCATGAGGCTTCTTCTGTCGTTGGGGAACATTCTGGTGCTTCTCTTGTGACTGCTGCTCCCCATCATCACCGTGAGGCTTCTTCTGTCGTTGGGGAACATTCTGGTGCTTCGCTTGTGGTTGCTGCACCCCGTCTTCAACATGAGGCTCCTGCTGTCGTTGGGGAACAGTCTGGTGCTTCTCTCGTGGCTGCTGCACCCCGTCATCACAGTGAGGCTTCTGCTGTCGTTGGGGAATATCCTGGTGCTTCTCTTGTGGCTGCTGCACCCAGTCATCACCGTGAGGCTTATGCTGTCGTTGGGGAGCATCCTGGTGCTTCTCTTGTGGTTGCTGCACCCCGTCATCACCGTGAAGCTTCTTCTGTCGTTGGGGAACATCCTGGTGCTTCTCTTGTGACTGCTCCTCTCCATCATCACCGTGAGGCTTCTGCTGTCGTTGGGGAACATCCTGGTGCTTCTCTTGTGGATGCTGCACCAATTCATCACCGTGAGGCTTCTGCTGTCGTTGGGGAACATCCTGGTGCTTCTCTTGTGGCTGCTGCACACCATTATCTGTTTCTCCAAACACCTCTTGTTGGATTCCTTGATTATCAAGCTTTTCTGGTTTTCGCACTGTCGTCTCTCTTGCCAACACATCTTGCTCCCTTATCTGCACGTTGTGCTTCCTTTGTCTCATCTCTTGTTCTCTTCTCAATAAATTCAACTCTTTCATTTTCCATACCATTTCACATCCCTCTCGTTCTTCCTGTTGCTTCCCCTTTCTTCGATTGTTCTCTTCCTCCAATTTCTGCAGATTGCGCTCTCTATTTTTAAGCTCCTCGCATTTTTTGTGGATATGAAGCTGTCTTTCCCTTCCGTTATCATCTTTTTGTTTCATCAATGCTTCAAAGCCCTCCTGTCGCTTCAGCTCCTGTTCCATACTTCTTTGCACATCTTGCTCCAATTGCTGCACTTTTTGCTTCCTGTTTTTAACATTTAATTCTTTTTGTTCCAGAGCAAGCATTCTCTGCTTATGTTTTTTCTTGCTCCGTATTTCCCAGGACACTACTCGGAATCGTTCTCCCTGAAAATTATTTTTCTCTTTTGCCTGTCTGAGCTCTTCCTCATTTCTTATCCTGTGCTCTTCCTCATTTCTTATCCTGAGCTCTTCCTCATTTCTTATCCTGAGCTCTTCTTCATTGATCTTCCGCCGCTGCTCTGCTTCATTTTTCTCTCTCTGCTGTTCTTTCTCACGTTTCTTCCGTTCATCTTCCTCCTTTAGCCATAATGCTTTTTGCAATTTGAGTTGTGCGTCCTTTTCCTTCAATTCCTGTTCGTTTTCCAGAACCAGCTGCTCTCTGCGTATCAGATTTCCTTCCTTTTGGACCAACCTATCCTCTCTTTCCTGCAGGTTTGCTTCCTCTACCAACAGTTTTTCTTCTTGTTCTTCATCTTCTTGTTCTTTATGAACAGAGTCTTGTTTTTTTGTGAAATCAATTTTTTCCTTCATCTCCAGAACCTCCTCTTCCTTGTGCTCTATTTTCTGAATCTCAAGGTGTTCATTTTCCTGAACCTCCTTTCCCAATGGTGGCTCATCCTTCAATTCTTCTTTCCATTTTCCTTTCCGGCCACATCGTAAACTACAAGATAAAAACAAAGATTCTCAGTTCAGGCTAAAATGAAAGTATTACATGACAAGTAAAGTATTGAATGCATGGTTTTGTAAAACATAAACAACTAGAACAGCACTCGGTAGAGCGCATACCTACGCCAGCATACCTACGCCAGCATACCTACGCCAGCTACGCCTGAACAGTTTGTTTTGTATCCCACTGATAGGCCGGATCTGGATTCAGACCGGAACCAAAATCTAATCGGCTTGTTCTTGTCACCTAACCAACTCGTCCACCAAGTTTAGTCATAAGACATCCATAACTTTTTAAATATCATGTTATATAATCGTTTTTCGCCCGATCTCTCAATAGTGACGAATCACTTAAAAATTAAATAACTCCTGTATCCGAATCCATATTTATATATTCACCAAAATCGAATCGATTCGGCCTTGTCACACACACAACCTGTCCACCAAGTTTCGTCCAAATCTGGCCATAACTTTTTGAGATATCCTGCTATGTATCGTTTTTGGCCCTATCTCCCAATGATGAAGAATCACTTTAAAATTCTGGTAGCCGAATCCGTATCTGGATCTTCACGAAAATCTAATAATTTCGTCCTTGTCACATACGCTACCTCTCTGCCAAATTTCGTCTGAATCAGTCGACAACTTTTTGAGATATCCTGTTCACAGCCAGACAGACAAACGGACAGACAGGGGTGAAAACATAACCTCCATCCACCTTTGGTGGCGGAGGTAAACATGTTGCACGAGTGTTGTAATGCTATACGATACGGAATCTCGAGTGTGCAGATGTAATATAAACAAGATTCGAGGATGGGTGTGGAACGATGAACAATGAACCCAAAACATAAAACAAGAAAGAGCAATCAGAGATTGCAAACCCTCGCCAGGATGTATTTTCAGTGTTCTGTAAGGCTTTTATGTTAAAACAAATATGGCGGCCGAACCACGTGACCGATTACATCATCATTAAATTTTTTTCTCCACCAATTTATTCCGAGATTATGCTCAAGAAATTTCATCTTGATCAGATGAAGTTTTGTACTTGTCAAATTATGACGTCATAATGGAGGCACCTATGACATCATCATTAACAGATGCTATTCCACATGGAGAGTTCTTTACAATGAGCCACGTCTCAATTTTTTCTATTCAGCGCTTTCGGGAAAATAGAGGTGCAAAGTTTTTCGGTTATTCCAAGATAGCGGCCGAACCACGTGACCTATGATGTCATAATGATCATTAAGAAACTATGCAGGTGGAGTTGCACCTGTCGTGAGAATTTCCTGCCAATCGGACCAACGTTTGCAGAGAAAATCATATTAATTCTGTGCGGACAAACAAATAGACAGACAAACACAGACAGACAAACAGACAGACAGACAAACAGACAGACAGACAGACAGACAAACGGACTCAAATGCAATACCCTCTCCGCTGGTGAGGGTAACAAGCAAATACTTCATCATTGTCATTATCAGATTTCTTTAACCACATTCCACCAATTTCATGTGGTTGGTCGATTGATGGAATATCTCCATTTGCATCTTCTTTCTGCAAACTTACAATCTTCTCAATTGTTACAATGAAAAGTGCCGCCAATTCGGTGCGAGGCATGAGGGAAGTACCAGCACATCGCTCGACCATCTCAGACGTTCCACCCAAGTACGGTTGAGCGACATACAGGCCCTCTACCCTGCTCGGAGCATCTGAACCGGTGGACCGATGTGACCACTTTAATAGTGGTTTGCCAGGATTCGGACAGGAAACTGGCCTGGTTTGGAATGACTGTAACATTATTACATGTTTTCTAGACGGGTTTCACAGGTGACTAAATGTCACCTTCCAAGGAGAGTACGCTCCATGTTCTCGTACCCCTGTTGTCACTGGATCAGACATTCGATTTGGAAAGTTTTATTATTCGTAAGAATTTAATGTAAACCCGTTTCAAATTTCTGAGCTATCTTGTCCCATTGGATGAAATTATTGTAAATATTGATGAAAAGTCACTTGTGTTCTTTACCTGTGACTGCAGGGCTTTTTTCTGTTACTCTTCTTGAACCAACGTGATGGTTCAAATATAATTACTCCTATAAACAAGAGTAAGATGATCGTGACGAGCGCGACATCACGAACCATGGACATCCCTCCGTCCTCCACAGCATGATTCTGGAAAATATATGGTAATAGACAAGGGCAGGGGTAGGAGAAATGGTTATTTAATTTGACATTAAACGAAACAATATTTTTACAATTATTTTACAAAACCCAAAAGAGATCTCCCATATAAACAAAATGTCAGTTTGTGTGTTTGCACAGATGTCTGTCCCCCTTCATAAGGGTAGATTTTACAGGCCGATCTTTTAACACAAATGTGCGTTCACTCCGGTCTATTTTTGAGGATAAAACAAAATCGAAAAAACGATTTTCGACGTATAAAAGTCATTACAGTCGTCGCCAAAAATATTGGCACCCTTGCACTTTTTTCAAATAATGCACCAATTCTTCCTGAAGATTGTTGAAATTAAATAATCTTTTGGTATCCATATATGTATTTATTAGGTTTGCAGTGGAACAAAACAAAAAAAGCTGAAAAAATTACTAAATCTCAGCTGATTCCACACAGAAATCCGAAAATGGCCCTGACAATATTATTGGCACCTTTTAGAAGTTGTTAGAAAGAATTAGATTTCAAGCAGGTGATTCTCCTTTACTTTGGAATTGAACTCACCTGTGGTGAGATGCAGGTGCCTGAAATATAAAATCACTCATTCAACCAGTTTGAATAGAAAAAAGGAGTCATTCTGCTGTTTTGTGTCACTGTGTGCACCACAATGAGCATGGAGAAAAGAAAGAAAACTGGAGAATTGTCTGAGGAGGTCAGACATAATATTGTAGCTAAGCATGGACAATCTCAAGGCTACAAGTCCATCTCTAGAGACCTTGATGCTCCTGTGTCCACGGTATGCAATGTTATCAGGAAGTTTAAGGCCCATGGCACTGTAGCCAACCTCTCTGGACGTGGCCGCAAGAGAAAACTTGATCGACGATTGCAGTGAAGGATTGTTCGAATGGTGGAGAAAGCACCTCGATCAACTGCCAAACAGATTAAAGCTGACCTTCAGACACAAGGTACGACAGTTTCAACTTGCACCATCCGTCACCAACTCAATGAAAGGGGGTTCTACGGTACGAGACCCAAGAGGACCCCACTGCTGAGAAAGCCCGACTGGAGTTTCCAAAACATACCTGAACAAGCCAATATCCTTCTGGGAGAATGTCTTGCGGACAGATGAGACCAAATTCGATCTTTTTGGTAAAGCACATCATCTCTATGTTTACAGAAAACAAAATGAAGTCTTCACAGAAAAAAACACCTTCCCTACAGTCAAACATGGAGGAGATTCAGTGATGTACCTTGAATGCGTGCATGGCGTCATGAAATCAGGAGATTACCAAGGCATATTGGAGCGCAATGTTCAACCTAGTGTCAGAAAGCTGGGTCTCCGTCGAAGGTCATGGGTCTTGCAGCAGGACAATGACCACAAACACACTTCAAATTTCACCAGGAATGGTTCAAGACGAAACTCTGGACTGTTCTGAAGTGATCAGCAATGAGTCCAGATCTAAATCCCATTGAACACCTGTGGGGAGATCTGAAAACAGCAGTTGGGAGAAGGCACCCTTCAAATCTGGGAGAACTGGTGTAGTTTGCACAAGATGAGTGGGCCAAGCTGCAGGTAGAGAGGTGTAGGAAAGCTCATTCATGGCTGTAGGAAGCGCTTGACTGCAGTGATTTTGTCCAAAGGCTGTGCTACCAAATATTAAGTCCAGGGTGTCAATAATTTTGTCAATGCCATTTATTTTTATTTTCTGATTTAATAGGATTTATTTAGTTCTGAAACAAAAACAAATGTTCTGTAATATTAACAGTGAAATAAAGAATTGTGGAGATCAAATACTTTGGTCAATTTCAACTTATTTTTGGAGAATATTTTGAGTTATTTGAAAAAAGTACAATGGTGCCAATATTATGGCCACGACTGTATGCAGGTAATTCAACCAAACACATTTCGAACATCAGTGACCTTATTGTGACGTATCCGCAGGATTAAGTGGTGAAAGGAAAGAAACACCCAAGTATGAGTTGACCCGGTACCAGAAATCCCTCGATCAGAGAACTCGACCATATTTACATGTTATCTAATGCAAGACAAGACGATGCGGCGACAGATCACTCAGGCCTTTGCACAGATTTTTAGTCGAATCCAATTCCCTCTCGATTCGAAAACATTTGAAATTTAACACGGCAAACACCACCTGTTCGCTTTCCCATCGACCCAAAACGAGTACGTGCGTTGTGTACCTTGTCCGAGTACATGCGTTGTGCAACTGTGTAGTCTCTTACAATCCCCTCTTACCTGCTGTGGTGGTCGGGATGTCGCACAACGAACCAGCATGAACACCACAATGGGAATGAACCACATCTCTCGTCCACACCAATCCACGAATGAAGCTTCAACCACAGAGCTTTGTCTTAAGAGTTCTCCATTGTAGGAATTCTCATTGTGACATATCGCAAACACAGTGACGTCACATTGGACTTTGGCCATGCCCCCTCTGCATTTTTAAAATATTAATAACCTGTATATTCATTTATTTATTTATTGATCCGATTACTCTCTTTCGGTGAAAAGCACGTGGTCCAAAGTTTGAACACCACGAGTTTTTTATTTTTCAAATATTTTACACCAACGAGTGGAGGATTTTTTAAACGTTCAGGTCATAAGTTGGGACACTCAAGTTATCGACATTCCATAACAAACACCTGTTCATTTAATTAATGTTATTATTATCAACAAGCAACGGTAGCCGCCCTATGGGCGGGTCTTCAATTGGGAGGCCCAAATGTAAAGGTAAAATATCAGAAATTGAAGGCTTTTTTATTTTCAACGATTTATATAAACATCTGTGAAATCACATCACACGCAAATCATCAAAATCTAAACAGTATCTTTAGAATTTCAACAAGCGTTACGCCTATGTCCCCGTCGTTGAAGTGATGTGAGTTGACAAAGTGGAAGACGCAAGGCGGCCATCTTGGATTTTGACGTGGCGACCCAATTTTCAATAGCGTTCTCCCTTATGCCTAGATACACCCACACACCAGATTAGAAGTTGGTACTTCTCTTATTTTTCAAGATATTCCGCTCACAAGGTTCAGACTTATCCCATCTCGTCTTTATCCCATCTCGTCTTCAGTTGTCATACCCTTCCTCCCGTCCATGGTACACGGAATCTTGTGGTGAGGCTGTTGCCCAGAAACAACTTGCCTTCATCTCCTGGAAAGCAAATCCAACGGAAGGAAATCTCATTTCCTTTCACAAAGCCCGAAACAAGTGTGTGTCCACCCTCAGGAGAGCCAGGAAACAATATCTCTCCGTTCTCAAGACCGAACTCTCTTATCTGTCTCCCTCTTCCAAATCCTGGTGGCGTCTGGTCAAATCCGTTTCTGGTGTTTGTTCCCCCTCCATCCCCTCCCTTACCTCAAACGGCTACACAGCTGACTCCGCACGTGAAAAAGCTGAATGCCTCAACTCTGTGTTTGCCTCTAAATCTTGTGTCCCAAACCCATCCCTCTCTGTACCCACCATACCCAGTCGTACCCTGCTGCTCCTGGACTCCGTGTCCTTTCCTCCTGACAAGGTGGAAAAGTTTCTGTCAACCCTCGACTCTGATTCTGCAACTGGACCCGACGGCATCAGCCCACGGGTCCTAAAACCCTGCTCTGCTGCTCTATCTCACCCTCTCTCTGTTCTCTTCACCCTCTCTTTTGCTCAAGGTCAACTGCCATCTGCTTGGAAATCAGCCAACATCACCGCTTTGCACAAAAAAGGTGCAAAAACAGATCCTAGCAACTACAGACCAATCAGCCTTCTCCCAATTATCAGCAAAGTCATGGAATCCATCATTGCTTCTGATATGAAATCTTTCCTCTTCTCCAATGGCTTGATCTCTGATCATCAATTTGGTTTCAGACCAGGTCACTCTACTCTGGACATGCTGCTTCTGCTGTCTCAACAATGGATGGAGGTCCTCAATGCCAAACAGGAAATTAGAGCTGTCTCCCTCGACATATCACGTGCCTTCGACACGGTCTGGCACCCCGCTCTGCTCACCAAACTCTCCTCCTTTGGTATCCATGGAAATCTCCACGCATGGCTGGCGGACTTCCTCTCTAGTCGTCGTCAACGTGTGGCCCTGAAAGGGTTTCTCTCATCTCCTCTTCCTGTTCAGGCTGGAGTTCCCCAAGGCAGTGTTCTGGGCCCCGTGCTTTTTCTGGTCTTCATCAATGATCTCTCTGACTCTCTCGAAAATCCTCTCTATCTCTTTGCTGATGACTCCACTCTCTGCCGCTCCATTCCTCTTCCCTCAGATCGGCAGTCTGCTGCCTCCTCACTCTCTGAAGACCTGGACAAAATCACAGACTGGTCAAACAAGTGGAACATGTCTTTCAATCCTGACAAATCTCACACTCTTACTATGTCTCTCCGAAAAGATCGACTGGACAACCCTCCCATCTACTTTCTCAACAATCCTCTCCAAGAAGTTCTGTCGCTCAAGATTTTGGGTCTCACTATCTGCCATGATCTTTCTTGGGAAAACCACATTTCCAAGCTGGCCTCCAAAGCCAGTCGCCGACTGGGCATCCTCCGTCGTGCGAAGTCCTTCCTCGGCACACCTCAGCTCCTCACCACATACAAGGCTTTCATCCGCAGCTCAATGGAATACTGTTCTCCCCTATGGGCCGGTGCTCCTGCCTCACACCTAGCTCGGCTTCACGCTGTTGAAACCAAAGCTTTCAGAATTATTGGAATCTCCCGCGATGAAGCTATCTCTGAGGGCCTTTCACTCACTCACCGCAGGCAGGTAGGTGGTCTTTCTGTCTTCTACCGACTCCTCTCCGGCCTTGCACCCCCAGCTCTCTCTGTGCTCTGTCCCCCAAATATTCCTACAGGTCGCACAAGATCTGCCAGCAACCCTCTGATGGTTAAACTGCCGAAATCTCGGCTCTCCGCTCACCTTCACTCTTTCATTCCTCTTTTCTCCCGCCTCTGGAACAAACTCCCTCACTCCCTTCAATCCCACTCCTCCCTCCAGGTCTTTAAAACAGCTGTTCACCACCATCTCTTATCTTCCCCCATCCCTCATCACTCTCTCGAAAATCCTCTCTATCTCTTTGCTGATGACTCCACTCTCTGCCGCTCCATTCCTCTTCCCTCAGATCGGCAGTCTGCTGCCTCCTCACTTTCTGAAGACCTGGACAAAATCACAGACTGGTCAAACAAGTGGAACATGTCTTTCAATCCTGACAAATCTCACACTCTTACTATGTCTCTCCGAAAAGATCGACTGGACAACCCTCCCATCTACTTTCTCAACAATCCTCTCCAAGAAGTTCTGTCGCTCAAGATTTTGGGTCTCACTATCTGCCATGATCTTTCTTGGGAAAACCACATTTCCAAGCTGGCCTCCAAAGCCAGTCGCCGACTGGGCATCCTCCGTCGTGCGAAGTCCTTCCTCGGCACACCTGAGCTCCTCACCACATACAAGGCTTTCATCCGCAGCTCAATGGAATACTGTTCTCCCATATGGGCCGGTGCTCCTGCCTCACACCTAGCTCGGCTTCACGCTGTTGAAACCAAAGCTTTCAGAATTATTGGAATCTCCCGCGATGAAGCTATCTCTGAGGGCCTTTCACTCACTCACCGCAGGCAGGTAGGTGGTCTTTCTGTCTTCTACCGACTCCTCTCCGGCCTTGCACCCCCAGCTCTCTCTGTGCTCTGTCCCCCAAATATTCCTACAGGTCGCACAAGATCTGCCAGCAACCCTCTGATGGTTAAACTGCCGAAATCTCGGCTCTCTGCTCACCTTCACTCTTTCATTCCTCTTTTCTCCCGCCTCTGGAACAAACTCCCTCACTCCCTTCAATCCCACTCCTCCCTCCAGGTCTTTAAAACAGCTGTTCACCACCATCTCTTATCTTCCCCCATCCAAAACCTTGATCTTTTCTACCCCCGCTAATTCACCCCAGATCCACCTTGTTTGAAATTCCAACTTCTTTCCTGGAAGTCCTGGCAGTGTCCATATGTTTTATACCTCTCCCACCGCCCCCTTCCCATGCCCCCCCCCCAAAGCCCTCGCCCTCTCTCAGATCTCTCGATGTCTCCATGTCTCTCGGTCCCTGCTCTCAAATGTTGTGTTTGTGTCCTTCCCCCTCTCTCCCCATCTTGTCTACCGCTCCCGATGTTATATGTTTTATGTGTCGGTTTGTCTTTCTGTGTGATTAATGTTCGCTCTTTCACGAGCCTCGATCTTGTATACAAAAAAAAAAAAAAAAAAAAAAAAAAAAAAATCCAAAACCTTGATCTTTTCTACCCCCGCTAATTCACCCCAGATCCACCTTGTTTGAAATTCCAACTTCTTTCCTGGAAGTCCTGGCAGTGTCCATATGTTTTATACCTCTCCCACTGCCCCCTTCCCACGCCCCCCCCCCCCAAAGCCCTCGCCCTCTCTCAGATCTCTCGATGTCTCCATGTCTCTCGGTCCCTGCTCTCAAATGTTGTGTTTGTGTCCTTCCCCCTCTCTCCCCATCTTGTCTACCGCTCCCTATGTTATATGTTTTATGTGTCGGTTTGTCTTTCTGTGTGATTAATGTTCGCTCTTTGACGAGCCTCGATCTTGTATACAAAAAAAAAAAAGAAAAAAAAAAAAAAAAAAAGACATACATGGCGGCGGCCATCTTGGATTTTGATGTGGGTTGCACCCACACACCAAATTAGAATTCGGTCCTTCACTTATGCACGCATGCACGGACGCACGCACGCACGCACGTTAGCATGCACATCCGCACGCATGTTCGCACGTTCGCACGCACGCCCGCACGGACGGAGGGGAAAACCATAGTCCCCCTTTCGCTCCGCCGTGCGACGGGGGACAATAAAACCCACATCACTGTTCATATCGGTAAATATTATTCCATCGTGTTTCAAATTTGGGCAATGGGCTCTCCAATATTCGATGTGTTCACGGTTTGAATGACGTAACGTAACGTTTGTGACGACGTTTTCATTGTGACGATGTTGACATCGTCACAAACATTTTAAAATGTTGAAAGTGGAGCACGTGGTACTACGCGCGTGACTTGCTACCAAGGAGGAAGCAGACAACGCGGTGAGTTTATAGTTCTTTATTCCAAAGAGGTCACTGTAGCACTGGCGCGCTGTGGGCTGCGCGCCCGGTGTATATCCTGAGGCCACGCCTACCCCTCGGGCGTGGCCGCCGCCCACTTGGTGCGCGGAATGATGTCACCACGCCAGTGGGCTTTCGTGTCCACCACACGCGCCCCCCCAGAATTCCCGCGCACCTGGAGGGCCAGTTTGCGGGGCAAACGGATGACCCGGCCGAAACACCCTCTGGCGACCGGCGGCGTCCGGGGTGCAGGGATGCCAGGTGGGATGCCCCCGGCTGTACCCGGGATGGGTGCCGGACCGGGGGGCGGCGTGCCTGCGGGGCTGGGCGGTGCCAGGGGTCCGCCCACAGGGGGGCGGCCCCGACGCGGGGGCCGAGCCACCGGCGGTGGGTGGTCCACGTCGAGGTGGGCCGGCTTGAGGCGGTCTATGGAGACCCAGTCAGGAGTGCCGCCGATGTCCAGGGTGAAATGTTTCACCCCGGTCTCCAGCACGCGGAAAGGCCCGTCGTACGGGGGCCGCAGTGGTGTCTGGTGGGCGTCGTGCCGGACGAAGACGTACTCCGCGGTGCGAAGCTCCGGGGCGACGTGTGTAGGAGGGTGCCCGTGGTGCGCCGTCGGCACCGGGGCGAACCTCCGGGTGGTCTCCTGCAGCGCAGAACGCTCCTGCGCCGCGGACCAAGGTGCCGTGGGGTCGGGGAGGAACTTGCCCGGCACCCGCAGCGGTTGTCCAAAGACCAACTCCGCCGCGGATGCACGCAGGTCCTCCTTGGGCGCCGTCCGGAGGCCCAGCAGGACCCAGGGGAGCCTGTCGACCCAGCCGCCGTCGCGGAGGGTGGCCCGGAGCGCGGCCTTCAACGAGCAGTGGAATCGCTCGCACAGGCCGTTGGCCTGGGGGTGGTAGGCCGTGGTTCGGTGCAGCTGGACCCCGAGCCCCCGCGCGACCACGGCCCAGAGCTCCGAGGTGAACTGGGGGCCGCGGTCGGACGAGATGTCCGAGGGGGCGCCGAACCGGGCGACCCAGGTGGCAATGAACGACTGCGCGACGTCTGCCGCCGTCGTCGCCGCCAAAGGCACGGCCTCCGGCCACCGGGTGGTGCGGTCCACCATGGTGAGGACATGGGTGAAACCCCGCGAGGGGGGCAGAGGTCCCACCAGGTCCACGTGAACGTGGTCGAACCGACGTTCCGGCACCGTAAACGGGGCCAAGGGGGCCTGGGTGTGTCGGTGCACCTTTGCGCGCTGGCACGCGAGGCACGTCCTGGCCCAGCCACGGACGGCCTTCCGGAGGCCATGCCAGACAAACTTGTCGGCGACCAACCGCTGGGAGGCCCTCGTGCCCGGGTGGGACAGGCCGTGGATGGCGTCAAAAACCTGGTGCTGCCAGCCTGCGGGCACGATGGGGCGAGGCCGCCCGAGGGAGACGTCGCAACCGAGGGCCGTGCCCATGCCGTCGAAGGGCACCTCGGTGACGCGGAGGCCCGTGACGGCGGTCCGCAGGGCCTGGACCCCGGGGTCGGCGGCCTGGTCCGCTGCCATCCGGGCATAGTCGATGCCAAGGTGGACTGCGTGGGCGACGGCCCGGGAAAGGCAATCGGCCACCGGGTTGTCCTTTCCCGCGACGTGCCGGATGTCCGTCGTGTATTCGGACACGGCCACGAGGTGACGCTGTTGCCGGGCCGACCACGGCTCGGCGACCTTGCCCATCGCGAAAACCAGCGGCTTGTGGTCGACGAAGGCCGTGAACGTACGGCCCTCGAGCAGATGGCGGAAGTGCCTGACCGCCAGGTGAAGCCCAAGCAACTCGCGGTCGAAGGTGCTGTAACGGCGTTCGGGCGGGCGAAGCTGCCGGCTGAAGAACGCCAGCGGTTGCCAAGCTCCATGCACCCATTGCTCGTACACCGCGCCCACCGCGTAGTCCGAGGCGTCGGAGGTGAGGGCGATCGGTGCATCGAGCGCCGGGTGCGCGAGCATGGTGGCGTTGGCCAAGGCGAGCTTCGTGCCCGAGAACGCCGCGTCCATCTGTTTAGTCAGGTAACGTCACCTTTGCCCGGCTTCCCTCGAAGGGCCTCGTGTAAGGGGCGCAGGAGCTGGGCGATGCGGGGCAGGAACCGATGGTAAAAGTTTACCATGCCCAGGAACTCCTGGAGCCCCTTGATCGTGCGGGGGCGCGGAAACCCCTTCACCGCCTCCATCTTGGCCGGTAGGGGGACGGCCCCGTGCCTGGTGACGCGGTGCCCCAAAAAGTCGATTTCAGCAACACCGAACCGGCACTTGGCAGGGTTCACGATCAGGCCGTGCTGGCCCAGACGTTCGAAGAGCGTGCGGAGATGGTGTAGGTGCTCTTCGTGGGACGCGCTGGCGACGAGGATGTCGTCCAGGTAGACGTACAAAAAATCCAAGCCGCGCAAGACGATGTCCATGAGGCGCTGGAACACCTGAGCCGCATTTTTCAAACCGAAGGGCATCCGAAGAAATTCGAAAAGCCCGAATGGCGTGATGACAGCCGTCTTCGGGATGTCCTCCGGCCTGACAGGGACCTGATGGTAGCCGCGCACGAGGTCCACCTTTGAAAAGAAGGACATATTCGCCAAGCGGGCGGAAAAGTCCTGAATGTGGGGGACGGGGTAGCGGTCGGGGGTGGTGGCGTCGTTGAGGCGCCGGTAGTCCCCGCACGGTCGCCATCCCCTGCCGGGCTTGGGCACAATGTGGAGCGGGGACGCCCACGCGCTCTCGGAGCGCCGCACGATGCCGAGCCGCTCCCGCGTAGCGAACTCCGCTTTCGCTACCGCGAGCTTCGTCGGCTCGAGGCGGCGTGCCCGGGCGTAGACCGGTGGCCCGGCGGTGGGGATGTGGTGTTCCACCCCGTGCTTGAAGGTCCCCGCCGAGAAGGTCGGCCGCGTGAGGGCCAGAAAACCCGCGAGGAGGCGGGCGAATTCGTCCGCTGCCGGAAGCGTACAGATGAACCTGGCCGGAACGGAACCGCTCAGCAAGCCGCTCGATCAGCCGCTCTGTGAGCTGCTCAACGAGCCGGGCAGCGCACACGCGAGCGAGCTGAATGTCTCAGCCTGGACAAGCCTTCTGCGCTTTACATCGACCAGTAATCCATTCGCACATAAGAAGTCCGCGCCGAGCAGTGCCATGGGCACGTCGGCCAAAACGAACGACCAACGGAAAACCTGACCTCCGAACCGCAGGGAGAGACAGCGTTTTCCGTATGTGCGTATAGACGTACCATTGGCCGCAAGCAGTGCGGGGCCCCGGCCCGCGGTGTGCTTGTCGGACGTACCGGCAGGAACGACACTCACCTGCGCTCCCGTATCGCACAGGTAACGGCGCCCGGACAAGGTGTCCGTTATGTACAGCAGGCTGTTGGAATTGCCGACGCTCACCGTTGCCACCGAGCGCCGGCTCGCCCGTTTCCCGGCCTGCCGAATGAGCACGGCGGGCGACACTGCCGAGCCTCGTGGCCGAACTTGGTGTGGAAGGAACACTAGGCGGGCAGCTGCGGCGTCGGAGGCCGTGGTTTTCTTCGCGGCGGCGGCGGTGGTGGTGGTGGTGGGCGGGGCGTGACGGCGGACACGAGGTGTGGTGCATCGGGGAAAGCTTCGGGAGCCTCGGGAGCGGCAACCGCGCCAAGACTCACCTGCGTGTCCAAAACCGCGTTGTATTTGTCGGCCTCAGCAGCGAGCACACGGGCTTCCGTTAACGCGGAACCAGCCAAAGCGAGGCGGACTCGTGCTGGCAGCTGGCATCGAAACAACACCCGGAATAGAGCGTTCGGGGTTTCGTCGCCCATGAGCGCCAGCATATGGTCCATACGGACCGACGGTCGCGTGTCCCCGATCTCGGGGAGGTCCAAGAGGCAATCGGCCCGTGCGTCCACCGTAAGGCCGAACGTGGCGAGGAGGAGACGCTTGACCGCCTCGTACTTGCCGTCGGCAGGTGGATTCCTTAGGACCGATACGACGCGGGTGGCCGTGCCGGGCCCGAGGGCGGAGACCACGTGGCAGTACATGGTCTCGTCCACCATGATGCCTCGAAGTCGGAACTGGGCTTCCGCTTGCAGGAACCAAACTTCGGCTTGTGATTCCCAGAATTCGGGGAGCTTGATGGAGACCGCGTTGGTAGCCATTGTTGCGGCGGTTTCGGGGAGTCAGCGACGGCTGACTCGAATGTCGGAGGTCACCAATGAAGCACGTGGTACTACGCGCGTGACTTGCTACCAAGGAGGAAGCGGACAACGCGGTGAGTTTATAGTTCTTTATTCCAAAGAGGTCACTGTAGCACTGGTGCGCTCCGGGCTGCGCGCCCGGTGTATATCCTGAGGCCACACCTACCCCTCGGGCGTGGCCGCCGCCCACTTGGTGCGCGGAATGATGTCACCACGCCAGTGGGCTTTCGTGTCCGCCATAAAAGTAAATAAACCTTGGCAAAGATTTTAAAATGTCGAAAGTAAATAAACCTTGGAAATGATATTAAAATGTTGAAAGTAAATAAACCTTGGAAATGATATTAAAATGTTGAAAGTAAATAAACCTTGGAAATGATATTAAAATGTTGAAAGTAAATAAACCTTGGAAATGATATTAAAATGTTGAAAGTAAATAAACCTTGGAAATGATATTAAAATGTTGAAAGTAAATAAACCTTGGAAATCTACATTATAAAAGGAACCGTGTCTCCAACGAAATTCAATGAAACCTGCGACAGCGGGAACCCCTGCGGTGCTGGGAAGGTTTGCGGCGCCATTTTTTAATGTGTATTTTATGGGTGCGAGGGCACGTGTTGCAAAACTGCAAACGCCAACTTGCGACGCACGACCGAACGCCCACAAATCCTTTTTTGTTCTTGCTCCATAGATTAGTCATCACAGCTGTGACGAGGAAAAGGAGAGCCCTGCTCTTTGAGCAATTGTTGAAAGGCAGAGACGATGAGACCGCAGAGTTTGTGTCCTGGCGTGGCCCGTGCCTAACACGTACGTCAGACAGTTTGATCAAAAGAAGGAAGGAAGGGGAGGGTGACCTTTCAAGGATTCACACCTTGTGCCATTGCACATCCTTGGCGACCTGAGAATCATGATAGGGCAACCAAACTGTAGTTTCAAAATGTGGGAGGGCAGGCCAGACATCTCGAGGGAGTTCCGGAACTCAGTTGGATATATTTGTTTTGTGATGCTCGAAGCGGTTTTGCAGTTTGCTGCTGTGTTTATTCAGCATGTTCCTTAAAAGTTTACATGGTCATCAACCAAAACTCTGTCGACGTTTTTTTTCAACCAAGTAGGCCGACATCGATGATTTCCATTCCAATGGCGGATAATCGGGTGAAGGTACAGGGCAGGGGATGGAGTTCATACCGCAAACAGTAGTTTTTGGGGGGCCAGTGAACGAAGAAGAAGAACACATAATGTGCGGACACATATCGAAACAGTCCACTGGGACCCGTATCAATAACATTGACTACATGGACAGAGATCTTACGCACTTGTGACACTACTTTATTACCTATAACGGCACTCAGTGGAGAGCATACCTCCTGCCTCCACCTGGTTCGCCATATCACTCAATGGTGAAGAATCACTTTTAAAATTCCACTACCCGGATCCGGATCCAGATCTTCACCAAAATTGAATCGATTCTTCCTTGTCAGGCACCCAACCGGTCCACCAAGTTTCGTCCAAATCCGTCCATAACTTTTTGAGATATCCTGCTATGTATCGTTTTTGGCCCTGCCTCCCCAAACTCCGCCGATCGTTGGCATCCGTGTGTGTGTGTGTGTGTGTGTGTGTGTGTGTGTGTGTGTGTGTGTGTGTGTGTGTGTGTGTGTGTGTGTGTGTATTAACAGTTACCATTGCAACATTATTTATCTGGGCCAAACACGTATGAAAAACCGAACCACCACTACACTTTGCTGTTGAAATACAAGAGCATAAGTTTAAAATGCATATAATTAGCATAAATTATCATTTTAATCACAGTAGCTAATTACAGATTTTGTGGCACTGATGGTGAAATTAATGCTTTTGATATAAATGAGACCCAGAAAATAAATGGCGTTTTTGTCAGGTGTGTCCATAATTCAGTTAAGCTGCCTTACCCGACTGAGCTTCACTACACTAAAAGCTGCCTGACCCTACTGAGCTTCACGACACTGAAAGCTGCCTTACCCGACTGAGCTTCACTACACTGAAAGCCGCCTTACCCGACTGAGCTTCACTACACTAAAAGCTGCCTGACCCTACTGAGCTTCACTACACTAAAGCTTCCTGACCCGACTGAGCTTCACTACACTGAAAGCCGCCTTACCCGACTGAGCTTCACTACACTAAAAGCCGCCTTACCCGACTGAGCTTCACGACACTAAAAGCTGCCTTACCCGACTGAGCTTCACTACACTGAAAGCCGCCTTACCCGACTGAGCTTCACTACACTGAAAGCCGCCTTACCCGACTGAGCTTCACTACACTAAAAGCCGCCTTACCCGACTGAGCTTCACTACACTGAAAGCCGCCTTACCCGACTGAGCTTCAATACACTAAAAGCCGCCTTACCCGACTGAGCTTCACTACACTAAAAGCCGCCTTACCCGACTGAGCTTCACTACACTGAAAGCTGCCTTACCCGACTGAGCTTCACTACACTAAAAGCTGCCTTACCCGACTGAGCTTCACTACACTAAAAGCTGCCTTACCCGACTGAGCTTCACTACACTGAAAGCCGCCTTACCCGACTGAGCTTCACTACACTAAAAGCTGCCTTACCCGACTGAGCTTCACTACACTAAAAGCTGCCTAACCCGACTGAGCTTCACTACACTAAAAGCCGCCTTACCCGACTGAGCTTCACTACACTAAAAGCCGCCTTACCCGACTGAGCTTCACTACACTAAAAGCTGCCTTACCCGACTGAGCTTCACTACACTGAAAGCCGCCTTACCCGACTGAGCTTCACTACACTAAAAGCTGCCTTACCCGACTGAGCTTCACTACACTAAAAGCTGCCTGACCCGACTGAGCTTCACTACACTAAAAGCCGCCTTACCCGACTGAGCTTCACTACACTAAAAGCTGCCTTACCCGACTGAGCTTCACTACACTAAAAGCTGCCTGACCCGACTGAGCTTCACTACACTAAAAGCCGCCTTACCCGACTGAGCTTCACTACACTAAAAGCTGCCTTACCCGACTGAGCTTCACTACACTAAAAGCTGCCTGACCCTACTGAGCTTCACTACACTGAAAGCTGCCTTACCCGACTGAGCTTCACTACACTGAAAGCCGCCTTACCCGACTGAGCTTCACGACACTAAAAGCTGCCTTACCCGACTGAGCTTCACTACACTAAAAGCTGCCTTACCCGACTGAGCTTCACTACACTAAAAGCTGCCTGACCCTACTGAGCTTCACTACACTAAAAGCTGCCTGACCCTACTGAGCTTCACTACACTGAAAGCCGCCTTACCCGACTGAGTTTCACTACACTAAAAGCTGCCTTACCCGACTGAGCTTCACTACACTAAAAGCTTCCTGACCCTACTGAGCTTCACTACACTGAAAGCTGCCTTACCCGACTGAGCTTCACTACACTAAAAGCTGCCTGACCCTACTGAGCTTCACTACACTGAAAGCCGCCTTACCCGACTGAGCTTCACTACACTAAAAGCTGCCTGACCCTACTGAGCTTTACGACACTAAAAGCTTCCTGACCCTACTGAGCTTCACTACACTGAAAGCTGCCTTACCCGACTGAGCTTCACTACACTAAAAGCTGCCTGACCCTACTGAGCTTCACTACACTAAAAGCTGCCTGACCCTACTGAGCTTCACTACACTGAAAGCCGCCTTACCCGACTGAGCTTCACTACACTAAAAGCCGCCTTACCCGACTGAGCTTCACTACACTAAAAGCCGCCTTACCCGACTGAGCTTCACTACACTAAAAGCTGCCTTACCCGACTGAGCTTCACTACACTAAAAGCTGCCTTACCCGACTGAGCTTCACTACACTAAAAGTTGCCTTACCCGACTGAGCTTCACTACACTAAAAGCCGCCTTACCCGACTGAGCTTCACTACACTGAAAGCCGCCTTACCCGACTGAGCTTCACTACACTAAAAGCCGCCTTACCCGACTGAGCTTCACTACACTAAAAGCCGCCTTACCCGACTGAGCTTCACTACACTGAAAGCTGCCTTACCCGACTGAGCTTCACTACACTAAAAGCTGCCTTACCCGACTGAGCTTCACTACACTAAAAGCTGCCTGACCCGACTGAGCTTCACTACACTAAAAGCCGCCTTACCCGACTGAGCTTCACTACACTAAAAGCTGCCTTACCCGACTGAGCTTCACTACACTAAAAGCTGCCTTACCCGACTGAGCTTCACTACACTGAAAGCCGCCTTACCCGACTGAGCTTCACTACACTAAAAGCTGCCTTACCCGACTGAGCTTCACTACACTAAAAGCTGCCTGACCCGACTGAGCTTCACTACACTAAAAGCCGCCTTACCCGACTGAGCTTCACTACACTAAAAGCCGCCTTACCCGACTGAGCTTCACTACACTAAAAGCTGCCTTACCCGACTGAGCTTCACTACACTGAAAGCCGCCTTACCCGACTGAGCTTCACTACACTAAAAGCTGCCTTACCCGACTGAGCTTCACTACACTAAAAGCTGCCTGACCCGACTGAGCTTCACTACACTAAAAGCCGCCTTACCCGACTGAGCTTCACTACACTAAAAGCTGCCTTACCCGACTGAGCTTCACTACACTAAAAGCTGCCTGACCCGACTGAGCTTCACTACACTAAAAGCCGCCTTACCCGACTGAGCTTCACTACACTAAAAGCTGCCTTACCCGACTGAGCTTCACTACACTAAAAGCTGCCTGACCCTACTGAGCTTCACTACACTGAAAGCTGCCTTACCCGACTGAGCTTCACTACACTGAAAGCCGCCTTACCCGACTGAGCTTCACTACACTAAAAGCTGCCTTACCCGACTGAGCTTCACTACACTAAAAGCTGCCTTACCCGACTGAGCTTCACTACACTAAAAGCTGCCTGACCCTACTGAGCTTCACTACACTAAAAGCTGCCTGACCCTACTGAGCTTCACTACACTGAAAGCCGCCTTACCCGACTGAGTTTCACTACACTAAAAGCTGCCTTACCCGACTGAGCTTCACTACACTAAAAGCTTCCTGACCCTACTGAGCTTCACTACACTGAAAGCTGCCTTACCCGACTGAGCTTCACTACACTAAAAGCTGCCTGACCCTACTGAGCTTCACTACACTGAAAGCCGCCTTACCCGACTGAGCTTCACTACACTAAAAGCTGCCTGACCCTACTGAGCTTCACTACACTAAAAGCTTCCTGACCCTACTGAGCTTCACTACACTGAAAGCTGCCTTACCCGACTGAGCTTCACTACACTAAAAGCTGCCTGACCCTACTGAGCTTCACTACACTAAAAGCTGCCTGACCCTACTGAGCTTCACTACACTGAAAGCCGCCTTACCCGACTGAGCTTCACTACACTAAAAGCTGCCTTACCCGACTGAGCTTCACTACACTAAAAGCTGCCTTACCCGACTGAGCTTCACTACACTAAAAGCTGCCTGACCCTACTGAGCTTCACTACACTAAAAGCTGCCTTACCCGACTGAGCTTCACTACACTGAAAGCTGCCTTACCCGACTGAGCTTCACTACACTAAAAGCTGCCTGACCCTACTGAGCTTCACTACACTGAAAGCCGCCTTACCCGACTGAGCTTCACTGCACTAAAAGCTGCCTGACCCTACTGAGCTTCACTACACTGAAAGCCGCCTTACCCGACTGAGCTTCACTACACTCAAGCTGTCTGACCCTACTGAGCTTCACTACACTCAAGCTGCCTGACCCTACTGACCTTCACTACCCTCAAGCTGTCTGACCCTACTGAGCTTCACTACACTAAAGCTTCCTGACCCTACTGAGCTTCACTACACTAAACCTTCCTCACCCTACTGAGCTTCACTACACTAAAAGCTTCCTGACCCTACTGAGCTTCACTACACTAAAGCTTCCTCACCCTACTGACCTTCACTACACTAAAGCTGCCTGACCCTACTGAGCTTCACTACACTCAAGCTGCCTGACCCAACTGAGCTTCACTACACTCAAGCTGTCTGACCCTACTGAGCTTCACTACACTCAAGATGCATGACCCTACTGAGCTTCACTCCAATCAAGCTGCCTGACCCTACTGACCTTCACTACCCTCAAGCTGTCTGACCCTACTGAGCTTCACTACACTAAAGCTTCCTGACCCTACTGAGCTTCACTACACTAAAGCTTCCTGACCCTACTGAGCTTCACTACACTAAAAGCTGCCTTACCCGACTGAGCTTCACTACACTAAAAGCTGCCTTACCCTACTGAGCTTCACTACACTCAAGATGCATGACCCTACTGAGCTTCACTCCAATCAAGCTGCCTGACCCTACTGACCTTCACTACCCTCAAGCTGTCTGACCCTACTGAGCTTCCCTACACTAAAGCTTCCTGACCCTACTGAGCTTCACTACACTAAAGCTTCCTGACCCTACTGAGCTTCACTACACTAAAAGCTGCCTTACCCGACTGAGCTTCACTACACTAAAAGCTGCCTGACCCTACTGAGCTTCACTACACTGAAAGCCGCCTTACCCGACTAAGCTTCACTGCACTAAAAGCTGCCTGACCCTACTGAGCTTCACTACACTGAAAGCCGCCTTACCCGACTGAGCTTCACTGCACTAAAAGCTGCCTGACCCTACTGAGCTTCACCACACTAAAAGCTGCCTGACCCTACTGAGCTTCACTACACTAAAAGCTGCCTGACCCTACTGAGCTTCACTACACTGAAAGCCGCCTTACCCGACTGAGCTTCACTGCACTAAAAGCTGCCTGACCCTACTGAGCTTCACTACACTGAAAGCCGCCTTACCCGACTGAGCTTCACTGCACTAAAAGCTGCCTGACCCTACTGAGCTTCACCACGCTAAAAGCTGCCTGACCCTACTGAGCTTCACTACACTAAAAGCTGCCTGACCCTACTGAGCTTCACTACACTGAAAGCCGCCTTACCCGACTGAGCTTCACTGCACTAAAAGCTGCCTTACCCGACTGAGCTTCACCACACTAAAAGCTGCCTGACCCTACTGAGCTTCACTACACTGAAAGCCGCCTTACCCGACTGAGCTTCACTGCACTAAAAGCTGCCTGACCCTACTGAGCTTCACTACACTGAAAGCCGCCTTACCCGACTGAGCTTCACTACACTGAAAGCTGCCTGACCCTACTGAGCTTCACTACACTAAAGCTTCCTGACCCGACTGAGCTTCACTACACTAAAGCTTCCTGACCCTACTGAGCTTCACTACACTGAAAGCCGCCTTACCCGACTGAGCTTCACGACACTAAAAGCTGCCTGACCCTACTGAGCTTCACTACACTAAAAGCTGCCTGACCCTACTGAGCTTCACTACACTAAAAGCTGCCTGACCCTACTGAGCTTCACTACACTAAAGCTGCCTTACCCGACTGAGCTTCACTACACTAAAAGCCGCCTTACCCGACTGAGCTTCACTACACTGAAAGCTGCCTGACCCTACTGAGCTTCACTACACTAAAGCTGCCTTACCCGACTGAGCTTCACTACACTAAAAGCTGCCTGACCCTACTGAGCTTCACTACACTAAAAGCTGCCTGACCCTACTGAGCTTCACTACACTAAAGCTGCCTTACCCGACTGAGCTTCACTACACTGAAAGCTGCCTTACCCGACTGAGCTTCACGACACTGAAAGCCGCCTTACCCGACTGAGCTTCACTACACTGAAAGCCGCCTTACCCTACTGAGCTTCACTACACTAAAGCTGCCTTACCCGACTGAGCTTCACTACACTGAAAGCTGCCTTACCCGACTGAGCTTCACGACACTGAAAGCCGCCTTACCCGACTGAGCTTCACTACACTGAAAGCCGCCTTACCCGACTGAGCTTCACTACACTAAAGCTTCCTGACCCAACTGAGCTTCACTACACTAAAAGCTGCCTGACCCTACTGAGCTTCACTACACTGAAAGCCGCCTTACCCGACTGAGCTTCACTACACTCAAGCTGCCTGACCCTACTGACCTTCACTACCCTCAAGCTGTCTGACCCTACTGAGCTTCACTACACTAAAGCTTCCTGACCCTACTGAGCTTCACTACACTAAAGCTTCCTCACCCTACTGAGCTTCACTACACTAAAAGCTTCCTGACCCTACTGAGCTTCACTACACTAAAGCTTCCTCACCCTACTGACCTTCACTACACTAAAGCTGCCTGACCCTACTGAGCTTCACTACACTCCAGCTGCCTGACCCAACTGAGCTTCACTACACTCAAGCTGTCTGACCCTACTGAGCTTCACTACACTCAAGATGCATGACCCTACTGAGCTTCACTCCAATCAAGCTGCCTGACCCTACTGACCTTCACTACCCTCAAGCTGTCTGACCCTACTGAGCTTCACTACACTAAAGCTTCCTGACCCTACTGAGCTTCACTACACTAAAGCTTCCTCACCCTACTGAGCTTCACTACACTAAAAGCTTCCTGACCCTACTGAGCTTCACTACACTAAAGCTTCCTCACCCTACTGACCTTCACTACACTAAAGCTGCCTGACCCTACTGAGCTTCACTACACTCAAGCTGCCTGACCCAACTGAGCTTCACTACACTCAAGCTGTCTGACCCTACTGAGCTTCACTACACTCAAGATGCATGACCCTACTGAGCTTCACTCCAATCAAGCTGCCTGACCCTACTGACCTTCACTACCCTCAAGCTGTCTGACCCTACTGAGCTTCACTACACTAAAGCTTCCTGACCCTACTGAGCTTCACTACACTAAAGCTTCCTGACCCTACTGAGCTTCACTACACTAAAAGCTGCCTTACCCGACTGAGCTTCACTACACTAAAAGCTGCCTGACCCTACTGAGCTTCACTACACTGAAAGCCGCCTTACCCGACTGAGCTTCACTGCACTAAAAGCTGCCTGACCCTACTGACCTTCACTACCCTCAAGCTGTCTGACCCTACTGAGCTTCACTACACTAAAGCTTCCTGACCCTACTGAGCTTCACTACACTAAAGCTTCCTCACCCTACTGAGCTTCACTACACTAAAAGCTTCCTGACCCTACTGAGCTTCACTACACTAAAGCTTCCTCACCCTACTGACCTTCACTACACTAAAGCTGCCTGACCCTACTGAGCTTCACTACACTCAAGCTGCCTGACCCAACTGAGCTTCACTACACTCAAGCTGTCTGACCCTACTGAGCTTCACTACACTCAAGATGCATGACCCTACTGAGCTTCACTCCAATCAAGCTGCCTGACCCTACTGACCTTCACTACCCTCAAGCTGTCTGACCCTACTGAGCTTCACTACACTAAAGCTTCCTGACCCTACCGAGCTTCACTACACTAAAGCTTCCTGACCCTACTGAGCTTCACTACACTAAAAGCTGCCTTACCCGACTGAGCTTCACTACACTAAAAGCTGCCTTACCCTACTGAGCTTCACTACACTCAAGATGCATGACCCTACTGAGCTTCACTCCAATCAAGCTGCCTGACCCTACTGACCTTCACTACCCTCAAGCTGTCTGACCCTACTGAGCTTCACTACACTAAAGCTTCCTGACCCTACTGAGCTTCACTACACTAAAGCTTCCTGACCCTACTGAGCTTCACTACACTAAAAGCTGCCTTACCCGACTGAGCTTCACTACACTAAAAGCTGCCTGACCCTACTGAGCTTCACTACACTGAAAGCCGCCTTACCCGACTGAGCTTCACTGCACTAAAAGCTGCCTGACCCTACTGAGCTTCACTACACTGAAAGCCGCCTTACCCGACTGAGCTTCACTGCACTAAAAGCTGCCTGACCCTACTGAGCTTCACCACACTAAAAGCTGCCTGACCCTACTGAGCTTCACAACACTAAAAGCTGCCTGACCCTACTGAGCTTCACTACACTGAAAGCCGCCTTACCCGACTGAGCTTCACTGCACTAAAAGCTGCCTGACCCTACTGAGCTTCACGACACTGAAAGCCGCCTTACCCGACTGAGCTTCACTGCACTAAAAGCTGCCTGACCCTACTGAGCTTCACCACACTAAAAGCTGCCTGACCCTACTGAGCTTCACTACACTAAAAGCTGCCTGACCCTACTGAGCTTCACTACACTGAAAGCCGCCTTACCCGACTGAGCTTCACCACACTAAAAGCTGCCTGACCCTACTGAGCTTCACTACACTGAAAGCCGCCTTACCCGACTGAGCTTCACCACACTAAAAGCTGCCTGACCCTACTGAGCTTCACTACACTGAAAGCCGCCTTACCCGACTGAGCTTCACTACACTGAAAGCTGCCTGACCCTACTGAGCTTCACTACACTAAAGCTTCCTGACCCGACTGAGCTTCACTACACTAAAGCTTCCTGACCCTACTGAGCTTCACTACACTGAAAGCCGCCTTACCCGACTGAGCTTCACGACACTAAAAGCTGCCTGACCCTACTGAGCTTCACTACACTAAAAGCTGCCTGACCCTACTGAGCTTCACTACACTAAAAGCTGCCTGACCCTACTGAGCTTCACTACACTAAAGCTGCCTTACCCGACTGAGCTTCACTACACTAAAAGCCGCCTTACCCGACTGAGCTTCAATACACTAAAAGCTGCCTGACCCTACTGAGCTTCACTACACTAAAGCTGCCTTACCCGACTGAGCTTCACTACACTGAAAGCTGCCTGACCCTACTGAGCTTCACTACACTAAAGCTGCCTTACCCGACTGAGCTTCACTACACTAAAAGCTGCCTGACCCTACTGAGCTTCACTACACTAAAGCCGCCTTACCCGACTGAGCTTCACTACACTAAAAGCTGCCTGACCCTACTGAGCTTCACTACACTAAAGCCTCCTTACCCGACTGAGCTTCACTACACTAAAAGCTGCCTGACCCTACTGAGCTTCACTACACTAAAAGCTGCCTGACCCTACTGAACTTCACTACACTAAAAGCTGCCTGACCCTACTGAGCTTCACTACACTAAAAGCTGCCTGACCCTACTGAGCTTCACTACACTAAAGCTGCCTTACCCGACTGAGCTTCACTACACTGAAAGCTGCCTTACCCGACTGAGCTTCACGACACTGAAAGCCGCCTTACCCGACTGAGCTTCACTACACTAAAAGCTGCCTGACCCTACTGAGCTTCACTACACTGAAAGCCGCCTTACCCGACTGAGCTTCACTGCACTAAAAGCTGCCTGACCCTACTGACCTTCACTACCCTCAAGCTGTCTGACCCTACTGAGCTTCACTACACTAAAGCTTCCTGACCCTACTGAGCTTCACTACACTAAAGCTTCCTCACCCTACTGAGCTTCACTACACTAAAAGCTTCCTGACCCTACTGAGCTTCACTACACTAAAGCTTCCTCACCCTACTGACCTTCACTACACTAAAGCTGCCTGACCCTACTGAGCTTCACTACACTCAAGCTGCCTGACCCAACTGAGCTTCACTACACTCAAGCTGTCTGACCCTACTGAGCTTCACTACACTCAAGATGCATGACCCTACTGAGCTTCACTCCAATCAAGCTGCCTGACCCTACTGACCTTCACTACCCTCAAGCTGTCTGACCCTACTGAGCTTCACTACACTAAAGCTTCCTGACCCTACCGAGCTTCACTACACTAAAGCTTCCTGACCCTACTGAGCTTCACTACACTAAAAGCTGCCTTACCCGACTGAGCTTCACTACACTAAAAGCTGCCTTACCCTACTGAGCTTCACTACACTCAAGATGCATGACCCTACTGAGCTTCACTCCAATCAAGCTGCCTGACCCTACTGACCTTCACTACCCTCAAGCTGTCTGACCCTACTGAGCTTCACTACACTAAAGCTTCCTGACCCTACTGAGCTTCACTACACTAAAGCTTCCTGACCCTACTGAGCTTCACTACACTAAAAGCTGCCTTACCCGACTGAGCTTCACTACACTAAAAGCTGCCTGACCCTACTGAGCTTCACTACACTGAAAGCCGCCTTACCCGACTGAGCTTCACTGCACTAAAAGCTGCCTGACCCTACTGAGCTTCACTACACTGAAAGCCGCCTTACCCGACTGAGCTTCACTGCACTAAAAGCTGCCTGACCCTACTGAGCTTCACCACACTAAAAGCTGCCTGACCCTACTGAGCTTCACAACACTAAAAGCTGCCTGACCCTACTGAGCTTCACTACACTGAAAGCCGCCTTACCCGACTGAGCTTCACTGCACTAAAAGCTGCCTGACCCTACTGAGCTTCACGACACTGAAAGCCGCCTTACCCGACTGAGCTTCACTGCACTAAAAGCTGCCTGACCCTACTGAGCTTCACCACACTAAAAGCTGCCTGACCCTACTGAGCTTCACTACACTAAAAGCTGCCTGACCCTACTGAGCTTCACTACACTGAAAGCCGCCTTACCCGACTGAGCTTCACCACACTAAAAGCTGCCTGACCCTACTGAGCTTCACTACACTGAAAGCCGCCTTACCCGACTGAGCTTCACCACACTAAAAGCTGCCTGACCCTACTGAGCTTCACTACACTGAAAGCCGCCTTACCCGACTGAGCTTCACTACACTGAAAGCTGCCTGACCCTACTGAGCTTCACTACACTAAAGCTTCCTGACCCGACTGAGCTTCACTACACTAAAGCTTCCTGACCCTACTGAGCTTCACTACACTGAAAGCCGCCTTACCCGACTGAGCTTCACGACACTAAAAGCTGCCTGACCCTACTGAGCTTCACTACACTAAAAGCTGCCTGACCCTACTGAGCTTCACTACACTAAAAGCTGCCTGACCCTACTGAGCTTCACTACACTAAAGCTGCCTTACCCGACTGAGCTTCACTACACTAAAAGCCGCCTTACCCGACTGAGCTTCACTACACTAAAAGCTGCCTGACCCTACTGAGCTTCACTACACTAAAGCTGCCTTACCCGACTGAGCTTCACTACACTGAAAGCTGCCTGACCCTACTGAGCTTCACTACACTAAAGCTGCCTTACCCGACTGAGCTTCACTACACTAAAAGCTGCCTGACCCTACTGAGCTTCACTACACTAAAGCCGCCTTACCCGACTGAGCTTCACTACACTAAAAGCTGCCTGACCCTACTGAGCTTCACTACACTAAAGCCTCCTTACCCGACTGAGCTTCACTACACTAAAAGCTGCCTGACCCTACTGAGCTTCACTACACTAAAAGCTGCCTGACCCTACTGAACTTCACTACACTAAAAGCTGCCTGACCCTACTGAGCTTCACTACACTAAAAGCTGCCTGACCCTACTGAGCTTCACTACACTAAAGCTGCCTTACCCGACTGAGCTTCACTACACTGAAAGCTGCCTTACCCGACTGAGCTTCACGACACTGAAAGCCGCCTTACCCGACTGAGCTTCACTACACTGAAAGCCGCCTTACCCGACTGAGCTTCACTACACTAAAGCTTCCTGACCCAACTGAGCTTCACTACACTAAAAGCTGCCTGACCCTACTGAGCTTCACTACACTGAAAGCCGCCTTACCCGACTGAGCTTCACTACACTCAAGCTGTCTGACCCTACTGAGCTTCACTACACTCAAGATGCATGACCCTACTGAGCTTCACTCCAATCAAGCTGCCTGACCCTACTGACGTTCACTACCCTCAAGCTGTCTGACCCTACTGAGCTTCACTACACTAAAGCTTCCTGACCCTACTGAGCTTCACTACACTAAAGCTTCCTCACCCTACTGAGCTTCACTACACTAAAAGCTTCCTGACCCTACTGAGCTTCACTACACTAAAGCTTCCTCACCCTACTGACCTTCACTACACTAAAGCTGCCTGACCCTACTGAGCTTCACTACACTCAAGCTGCCTGACCCAACTGAGCTTCACTACACTCAAGCTGTCTGACCCTACTGAGCTTCACTACACTCAAGATGCATGACCCTACTGAGCTTCACTCCAATCAAGCTGCCTGACCCTACTGACCTTCACTACCCTCAAGCTGTCTGACCCTACTGAGCTTCACTACACTAAAGCTTCCTGACCCTACTGAGCTTCACTACACTAAAGCTTCCTCACCCTACTGAGCTTCACTACACTAAAAGCTTCCTGACCCTACTGAGCTTCACTACACTAAAGCTTCCTCACCCTACTGACCTTCACTACACTAAAGCTGCCTGACCCTACTGAGCTTCACTACACTCAAGCTGCCTGACCCAACTGAGCTTCACTACACTCAAGCTGTCTGACCCTACTGAGCTTCACTCCAATCAAGCTGCCTGACCCTACTGACCTTCACTACCCTCAAGCTGTCTGACCCTACTGAGCTTCACTACACTAAAGCTTCCTGACCCTACTGAGCTTCACTACACTAAAGCTTCCTGACCCTACTGAGCTTCACTACACTAAAAGCTGCCTTACCCGACTGAGCTTCACTACACTAAAAGCTGCCTGACCCTACTGACCTTCACTACACTGAAAGCCGCCTTACCCGACTGAGCTTCACTGCACTAAAAGCTGCCTGACCCTACTGAGCTTCACTACACTGAAAGCTGCCTGACCCTACTGAGCTTCACTACACTAAAAGCTGCCTTACCCGACTGAGCTTCACTGCACTAAAAGCTGCCTGACCCTACTGAGCTTCACCACACTAAAAGCTGCCTGACCCTACTGAGCTTCACTACACTGAAAGCTGCCTGACCCTACTGAGCTTCACCACACTAAAAGCTGCCTGACCCTACTGAGCTTCACTACACTAAAAGCTGCCTGACCCTACTGAGCTTCACTACACTGAAAGCCGCCTTACCCGACTGAGCTTCACTACACTAAAAGCTGCCTGACCCAACTGAGCTTCACCACACTAAAAGCTGCCTGACCCTACTGAGCTTCACCACACTAAAAGCTGCCTGACCCTACTGAGCTTCACTACACTAAAAGCTGCCTGACCCAACTGAGCTTCACCACACTAAAAGCTGCCTGACCCTACTGAGCTTCACTACACTAAAAGCTGCCTGACCCTACTGAGCTTCACTACACTAAAAGCTGCCTGACCCTACTGAGCTTCACTACACTAAAAGCTGCCTGACCCTACTGAGCTTCACTACACTAAAAGCTGCCTGACCCTACTGAGCTTCACTGCACTAAAAGCTGCCTGACCCTACTGACCTTCACTACACTGAAAGCCGCCTTACCCGACTGAGCTTCACTGCACTAAAAGCTGCCTGACCCTACTGAGCTTCACTACACTGAAAGCTGCCTGACCCTACTGAGCTTCACTACACTGAAAGCTGCCTGACCCTACTGAGCTTCACTGCACTAAAAGCTGCCTGACCCTACTGAGCTTCACTACACTGAAAGCTGCCTGACCCTACTGAGCTTCACTACACTAAAAGCTGCCTTACCCGACTGAGCTTCACTGCACTAAAAGCTGCCTGACCCTACTGAGCTTCACCACACTAAAAGCTGCCTGACCCTACTGAGCTTCACTACACTGAAAGCTGCCTGACCCTACTGAGCTTCACCACACTAAAAGCTGCCTGACCCTACTGAGCTTCACTACACTAAAAGCTGCCTGACCCTACTGAGCTTCACTACACTGAAAGCCGCCTTACCCGACTGAGCTTCACTACACTAAAAGCTGCCTGACCCAACTGAGCTTCACCACACTAAAAGCTGCCTGACCCTACTGAGCTTCACCACACTAAAAGCTGCCTGACCCTACTGAGCTTCACTACACTAAAAGCTGCCTGACCCAACTGAGCTTCACCACACTAAAAGCTGCCTGACCCTACTGAGCTTCACTACACTAAAAGCTGCCTGACCCTACTGAGCTTCACTACACTAAAAGCTGCCTGACCCTACTGAGCTTCACTACACTAAAAGCTGCCTGACCCTACTGAGCTTCACTACACTAAAAGCTGCCTGACCCGACTGAGCTTCACTGCACTAAAAGCTGCCTGACCCTACTGAGCTTCACCACACTAAAAGCTGCCTGACCCTACTGAGCTTCACTACACTGAAAGCTGCCTGACCCTACTGAGCTTCACTACACTAAAAGCTGCCTGACCCTACTGAGCTTCACCACACTAAAAGCTGCCTGACCCTACTGAGCTTCACTACACTAAAAGCTGCCTGACCCTACTGAGCTTCACTACACTAAAAGCTGCCTGACCCTACTGAGCTTCACCACACTAAAAGCTGCCTGACCCTACTGAGCTTCACTACACTGAAAGCTGCCTGACCCTACTGAGCTTCACTACACTGAAAGCCGCCTTACCCGACTGAGCTTCACTGCACTAAAAGCTGCCTGACCCGACTGAGCTTCACTACACTGAAAGCTGCCTGACCCTACTGAGCTTCACTACACTAAAGCTTCCTGACCCTACTGAGCTTCACTACACTAAAAGCTGCCTGACCCTACTGAGCTTCACTACACTGAAAGCTGCCTGACCCTACTGAGCTTCACTACACTAGAGCTGCCTTACCCGACTGAGCTTCACTACACTGAAAGCCGCCTTACCCGACTGAGCTTCACTGCACTAAAAGCTGCCTGACCCTACTGAGCTTCACTCCACTAAAAGCTGCCTGACCCTACTGAGCTTCACTACACTAAAAGCTGCCTGACCCTACTGAGCTTCACTACACTGAAAGCTGCCTGACCCTACTGAGCTTCACTACACTGAAAGCTGCCTGACCCTACTGAGCTTCACTACACTGAAAGCTGCCTGACCCTACTGAGCTTCACTACACTAGAGCTGCCTTACCCGACTGAGCTTCACTACACTGAAAGCCGCCTTACCCGACTGAGCTTCACTGCACTAAAAGCTGCCTGACCCTACTGAGCTTCACTACACTGAAAGCTTCCTGACCCTACTGAGCTTCACTACACTAAAAGCTGCCTGACCCTACTGAGCTTCACTACACTGAAAGCTGCCTGACCCTACTGAGCTTCACTACACTAGAGCTGCCTTACCCGACTGAGCTTCACTACACTGAAAGCTGCCTGACCCTACTGAGCTTCACTCCACTAAAAGCTGCCTGACCCTACTGAGCTTCACTACACTAAAGCTGCCTTACCCTACTGAGCTTCAGTACACTAAAAGCTGCCTGACCCTACTGAGCTTCACTACACTAAAAGCCGCCTTACCCGACTGAGCTTCACTACACTGAAAGCCGCCTTACCCGACTGAGCTTCAGTACACTAAAGCTTCCTGACCCAACTGAGCTTCACTACACTAAAAGCCGCCTTACCCGACTGAGCTTCACTACACTAAAGCTGCCTTACCCTACTGAGCTTCAGTACACTAAAGCTTCCTGACCCAACTGAGCTTCACTACACTAAAAGCTGCCTGACCCTACTGAGCTTCACTACACTGAAAGCCGCCTTACCCTACTGAGCTTCACTACACTAAAGCCGCCTTACCCGACTGAGCTTCACTACACTAAAAGCTGCCTGACCCTACTGAGCTTCACTACACTAAAGCTGCCTTACCCTACTGAGCTTCAGTACACTAAAAGCTGCCTGACCCTACTGAGCTTCACTACACTAAAAGCCGCCTTACCCGACTGAGCTTCACTACACTGAAAGCTGCCTTACCCGACTGAGCTTCACTACACTAAAGCTTCCTGACCCAACTGAGCTTCACTACACTAAAAGCTGCCTGACCCTACTGAGCTTCACTACACTAAAAGCCGCCTTACCCGACTGAGCTTCACTACACTAAAGCTTCCTGACCCAACTGAGCTTCACTCCAATCAAGCTGCCTGACCCTACTGACCTTCACTACCCTCAAGCTGTCTGACCCTACTGAGCTTCACTACACTAAAGCTTCCTGACCCAACTGAGCTTCACTACACTAAAAGCTGCCTGACCCTACTGAGCTTCACTACACTGAAAGCCGCCTTACCCGACTGAGCTTCACTACACTAAAGCTTCCTGACCCAACTGAGCTTCACTCCAATCAAGCTGCCTGACCCTACTGACCTTCACTACCCTCAAGCTGTCTGACCCTACTGAGCTTCACTACACTAAAGCTTCCTGACCCTACTGAGCTTCACTACACTTAAGCTTCCTCACCCTACTGAGCTTCACTGCACTAAAAGCTTCCTGACCCTACTGAGCTTCACTACACTAAAGCTTCCTCACCCTACTGACCTTCACTACACTAAAGCTTCCTGACCCTACTGACCTTCACTACCCTCAAGCTGTCTGACCCTACTGAGCTTCACTACACTAAAGCTTCCTGACCCTACTGAGCTTCACTACACGCAAGCTGTCTGACCCTACTGAGCTTCACTACACTCAAGATGCCTGACACTACTGAGGTTCACTACACTAAAGCTTCCTCACCCTACTGAGCTTCACTACACTAAAGCTGCCTGACCCAACTGAGCTTCACTACACTCAAGCTGTCTGACCCTACTGAGCTTCACTACACTCAAGCTGCCTGACCCAACTGAGCTTCACTACACTGAAAGCTTCCTGACCCTACTGAGCTCACCACACCCACTGAAACCATATTTATCCTTTTCCTACAATTCCTCTATTTGTTCTTATTCGCCTGTCTATTTAGATCCCATTGTTCTGCCTTTGTCCTAATTTTTCTGTTCATCCATTGTTTCCAGGCAATGTCCAGATGAGAGTCCATGTCTCATTTTTAAAAGGTTTTTCCTGTTTGTTTTTTGGAACTTTCCATTGTCTGAAACGCGTCGACATTCCTTATCCCTGGAGTATAGATTTTAAGCAGGAAATCGGAATGTTTACCCATTTGTCCACTTCTCAGACTTTCCTTGTTTTCTGAATAATATCACTCCTCCAATCAGGCCAGAATGACATAACCACATGACGAGCTCAGATAATCTTACAACACCCGTTGAGGTGACCTTTATTGGGCGAATAACATTAGATTACTGATCTTGAGTCATATACCACATGGTTTCGTCGAGGATAATGCAGAATGGTGTGTGTGTGTGTGTGTGTGTGTGTGTGTGTGTGTGTGTGTGTGTGTTCGTTGAGGACAATGCAGAATGGTGTGTGTGTGTGTGTGTGTGTGTGTTCGTTGAGGACAATGCAGAATGGTGTGTGTGTGTGTGTGTCTGTGTGTGTGTGTGCGTGTGTGTGTGTGTGTGTGTGTGTGTGTGTGTGTGTGTGTGTGTGTGTGTGTGCCTCCCACTCAATGTGTGCAACAAACTCAAAATTTCAACAGCTGAGGATTTCATTTCACAATCAAGCGGCTGAACGTTATATGAGCTGAGCAAACAAAGTGATTTTAATTTCTTGTTTCCATGATTATTATACACTTTCCTTGACTGGACAATCTATTTAGTCTACTGCAGGATGCAGGCCTCTCCTCAACATGGTCCATTTTGTTCTACGAGTGCACCTGCTCTTTATGGGAGTAGCAGGAAAGGTCATGGTATTATCCTCTCTGGTGCATATAGATTACAGTGGATCGACAGTAAAAAAAACCCAAAAAAAACAGTAGATCTAGGCTCTGGGGTATAAAGATTACAGTAGATATACACTAACACATGAAAGTAGATCACATGAAAAAGTAAGTACACCCCATGTAAAGTTTTGACTTTTTCAACATATTTCAACATTCAGCTATTTGATCTTCATTTCAACAATATTGATAGATAAAGGTGATATAATATAACATGTATCATGAAACATTTACATTTTGTAGTCCATTGTATAATTTAAATAAACATAAATGCGAATTTCGCATGTGGAAAAGGTAAGTACACCCTTGGCTCTAACAGGTGGTATTGCCCCCTTTGGCAGAAACAACCTCAAGTAGGCGTTTCTTATAACTGTCTACCAGTCTCTGACATCGACTGGGAGAAATTTTTGCCCACTCCTCCACGCAGAATTCTTTCAGCTGTGCGATGTTTGAGGGGTTTCTTGCATGCACAGCTCGTTTCAAATCCCCCCACAACATCTCGATGGGATTTAGATCCGGGCTTTGACTTGGCCATTCCAGAACCCTCCATTTCTTTCTTTTCAGCCATTCCTTGGTGGATTTACTGGTATGTTTAGGGTCATTGTCATGTTGCAAGGTCCACCTTCGGTTGAGCTTCAACTTTCCGACAGATGGCCTCACATTATCCTCAAGCACCTTCTGGTACAATGAAGAATTCATAGTGGATTCTATGATGGTGAGCTGCCCAGGCCCTGATGCAGCAAAGCTGCCCCAAACCATAATATTTCCACCACCATGCTTTACAGTTGGTATCAGGTTCTTGTGGTCAAATGCTGTCTTTGGTTTTCGCCAAACATGTCTTCTGGTACTGTGGCCAAATAGCTCTACCTTTGACTCATCTGTCCAGAGCACATTGTTCTAGAAGTGCTGGCCTTTGCCTCGGTGTTCATTGGCAAACTTTAGTCTTGCCCTGATGTTCTTTCTGGACAGCAAAGGTTTCCTCCTGGCACACCTCCCATGTAGATCAAATTTGTGCAGCCTCTTTCTAATGGTAGACTCGTGCACTTTGACATCAACAGTGGCAAGAGCTACCTGTAGGTCCCGTGATGACATTCTGGGGTTCTTAGAGACTTCTTTCAGCATCTTGCGGTCTGCTCTCGGGCTGAACTTGCTGGGGCGGCCTGGCCTGAACAAGTTGGCAGTTGTTTGGAATCTTCTCCACTTGTAGATGATCTGAGTTGACTTGTAGATGATACGGTCTGAGTATGTAGAAAAAGTTAAAACTTTACATGGGGTGAACTTACTTTTTCACATGACTGTATATATATATATTGTCGTGTGACTGCTCTCAGTTAACACCGGGAAAGTCATGGAAGGTCAAACGCAAGCTTTTCCTCCGAAGGCAATGCCCAAATGCGGATTTCATATACAGTATGTGGGGAAAGAAAGGAGAGGAGGAAGCTGTAGCTTACCGGGTACGATCGCCGGCAGTCCCAAAGCCTGCAAAGAAAATAAAGAGCCAAACTTATGGTCAGGAGTCAGAGAGTTAGAGAAGAAATGTGTTACGGGGTCAACGCATGGATCAGTCAAGAGGGACAAAGAGCGGATAACCGAAACATCAGATAACCACGAAACATCAGCTTCACTTTGCTTCCACTGGCAGTCAGTCTTAGACTTTGCCTTGAGTTGATAAAACTGTTATTTAACAGTTGGGCCTGTTTCATAATAGTAAGCTATGGTTACATCAGGATTGATAACATTAGGGACGTGATGACATAATAACAAAAAGCATTCTGGAAATACCAAACCTACCACGGATATCCAATGGTCAATGTATTCTGATGTTGCAGTTATTAATGTAAAAGTTCAGCGACATCTCAATGTTATCGTTCCGCAATAAATATTATTATTTTGGAAGAATTATTATTGAATACCCTCGGACTTCTGGTACCATGCATATCAGGTGTTATCGTTTCTAAGGTTTCATGTCCATTTCCTGAAGTCAAGGTATTACAATAATCATGTTGGAAGAAATTTATGAACTGTACAATGAGGAAATATAACTTACCGGTTTGTCAAACAAAATAAATAATGACGAAGCCATCCCTGCCAGTGACTACCGCGACATGCAGTTTGCATTCATGAAAATGAAAATAGATATGCAGCCCCACCGGAAGTAAAAAAAAATAGATAATAAAACACAAACATGTACGATTACCTTTCAAACAGTCGCTACTGGTGTTTAACACGAAACTGAAAGGGAGGAAAGCCGACGTTCTTCAGCCATTATATGCTTGTTGTGTACCTAACAGGAGGTACACATGTTGTACATATTATGGTTGTTGTTTTTTTGGTGATTGAAGTTCGCTTTCACACGAGCCTCGATCTTGTATACAAAAAAAAAAAGAAAAAAAAAAAGACTAACAGACCCGAGCAAAGATCTCCTGGGTTTTTTTGACTATCGATCCACTGTAATCTATATGCACCAGAGAGGATAATACCATGACCTTTCCTGCTACTCCCATAAAGAGCAGGTGCACTCGTAGAACAAAATGGACCATGTTGAGGAGAGGCCTGCATCCTGCAGTAGACTAAATAGATTGTCCAGTCAAGGAAAGTGTATAATAATCATGGAAACAAGAAATTAAAATCACTTTGTTTGCTCAGCTCATATAACGTTCAGCCGCTTGATTGTGAAATGAAATCCTCAGCTGTTGAAATTTTGAGTTTGTTGCACACATTGAGTGGGAGGCACACACACACACACACACACACACACAGACACACACACACACACAGACACACACACACACACACACACACACACACACACCATTCTGCATTGTCCTCAACGAACACACACACACACACACACACACACACACACACACACCATTCTGCATTATCCTCGACGAAACCACGTGGTATATGACTCAAGATCAGTAATCTAATGTTATTCGCCCAATAAAGGTCACCTCAACGGGTGTTGTAAGATTATCTGAGCTCGTCATGTGGTTATGTCATTCTGGCCTGATTGGAGGAGTGATATTATTCAGAAAACAAGGAAAGTCTGAGAAGTGGACAAATGGGTAAACATTCCTATTTCCTGCTTAAAATCTATACTCCAGGGATAAGGAATGTCGACGCGTTTCAGACAATGGAAAGTTCCAAAAAACAAACAGGAAAAACCTTTTTAAAATGAGACATGGACTCTCATCTGGACATTGCCTGGAAACAATGGATGAACAGAAAAATTAGGACAAAGGCAGAACAACCAACCAACCAACCAACCACCGTTTAGAGGCCATTCGCGGGGGTTGGCCTTTTCGGGGACCGTGGTAGTTGTTGTTTTTTGTCCCCTTTTTTGAAGCAATGTTTTACGGCCGGATGCCCTTCCTGACGCCAACCCTTTTTGCCGCCTTCAACGACAAACAGGGAATTACCAGTGAACTGGTCCTCAAATTAGCCGACCTCGGAAGGATGACAGGCTGAGTCAACCCCCCTGGCGTTAATTCGGCGATCGACCGAGATTCGAACCCAGGATCCTAGGATCCTAAGCCTGCACCCTAGCCACTAGCCCAACACCACGGATCAACACCACGGACAAAGGCAGAACAATGGGATCTAAATAGACAGGCGAATAAGAACAAATAGAGGAATTGTAGGAAAAGGATAAATATGGTTTCAGTGGGTGTGGTGAGCTCAGTAGGGTCAGGAAGCTTTCAGTGTGGTGAAGCTCAGTAGGGTCAGGAAGCTTGAGTGTAGCGAAGCTCAGTAGGGTCAGGAAGCTTTCAGTGCAGTGAAACTCAGTAGGGTCAGGAAGCTTGAGTGTAGTGAAGCTCAGTCGGGTCAGGAAGCTTTCAGTGCAGTGAAACTCAGTAGGGTCAGGAAGCTTGAGTGTAGTGAAGCTCAGTAGGGTCAGGAAGCTTTCAGTGCAGTGAAACTCAGTAGGGTCAGGAAGCTTGAGTGTAGTGAAGCTCAGTAGGATCAGGAAGCTTGAGTGTAGTGAAGCTCAGTAAGGTCAGGAAGCTTTCAGTGCAGTGAAACTCAGTAGGGTGAGGAAGCTTGAGTGTCGTGAAGCTCAGTAGGATCAGGAAGCTTGAGTGTCGTGAAGCTCCGATTCTGCAACTCGACCAGACTGGACCAATTTGTCAATCCTCGACTCCGATTCTGCAACTGGACCAGACGGCATCAGCCGACGGGCCCCAAAAACCTGCTCTGCCGCTCTTTCACACCCTCTCTTTGTTCTCTTCACCCTCTCTTTTGCTCAAGGTCACCTGCTATCAGCTTGGAAATCAGCCAACATTACCGATTTACACAAAAAAGGCGCAAAAACAGATCCTTGCAACTACAGACCAATCAGCCTGCTCCCAATTATCAGCAAAGTCATGGAATCCATCATTGCTTCAGATATCAAATCTTTCATCTTCTCCAATGGCTTGATCTCTGATCATCAATTTGGTTTCAGACCAGGTCATTCTACTCTGGACATGCTGCTTCAGCTGTCTCAACAATGGATGGAGGTCCTCAATGTCAAACAAGAAATCAGAGGTGTCTCCCTTGACATATCACGTGCCTTCGATACGGTCTGGCACCTCGCTCTGCTCACCAAACTCTCCTCCTTTGGTATCCATGGAAATCTCCACGCATGGCTTGCGTACTTCCTCTCTGGTCGTAGTCAACGTGTGGTCCTGAATGGATTTCTCTCATCTCCCCTTTAGGCTGGAGTTCCCCAAGGCAGTGTTCTGGGCCCTTTGATTTTTTTCTGGTCTTCATCAATGATCTCTCTGACTCTCTGGAAAATCCTCTCTTTCTCTTTGCTGAAGACTCCACTCTCTGCCGCTCCATACCTCATCCCTCAGAACGGCAGTCTGCAGCATCCTCACTCTTTGCAGACCTGGACAAAATCAGACTGGTCAAATAAGTGGAACATGTCTTTCAATCCTGACAAATCTCACACTCTCACTATGTCTCTCCGAAAAGACCGACTGGACAATCCTCCCATCTACCTTCTCAACAATCCACTCCAATAAGTTCTGTCACTCAAGCTTTTGGGTCTCACTATCTGCCATGATCTTCCCTCATAAAAGCACATTTCCGAGCTGGCCTCCAATGCCAGTCGCCGACTGGGCATCCTCCATCGTGCGGTCCTTCCTTGGCACACCTGGGTTCCTCACCACATACAAGGCTTTCATCCGCAGCTCAATGGAATACTGCTCTCTCGTCTGGGCTTGTGCTCCTGCCTCACACCTAGCTCGGCTTCACAATGTTGAAACCAAAGCTTTCAGAATCATTGGAATCTCCCGCGATGAAGATAACTCCGAGGGCCTTTCACTCACTCACCGCAGGCAGGTTGGTGGTCTTTCTGTCTTCTACCGACTCCTCTCCGGCCTTGCTCCCCCAGCTCTCTCTGGGCTCTGTCCCCCAAATATTCCTACAGGTCGCACAAGATCTGCCAGCCACCCTCTTCTGGTGAAACTGCCAAAATCAAGACTCTCTACTCACCTTCACTCTTTCATTCCTCTTTTCTCCTGCCTCTGGAACAATCTCCCTCACTCTCTTCAATCCCACTCCTCCCTCCAGGTCTTTAAAACAGCTGTTCACCACCATCTCTTATCTTCCCCCATGCAAAACCTTGATCTTTTCTACCCCCGTTAATTCACCCCGGATCCACTTTTCTGAAATACCGACTTTTTTCCTGGAAGTCCTAGTAGTCTCCATCTTGTTTATCCCGTGTACCCCGCCCCAGCCCTCTCCCTTCCACAGATCTCCCGATGTCCCTGTTCTCTAATGTTGTTGTGCTTCCCTCTCTCTCCCCCTCTTGTCTCCCGCTCCCTTTATTGTATGTTCTAAGTGTTAGCTCTCATCTGAGCGTCAACCAAGTATACCAACAAAACAAAAAACAAGTGATATATGACATCTATCAGATTAGCACAGTGAGAGTTCGTTCGTGATTCTCAAGTATTTAGCGAATCAATCTCCCTCTCTCTCTCCTTCATGTACCATACTCTTCATAGAGCGTCAGTGCCATCAGAGCAGCCTCCTGAGCAAGGCATATGCTGGGTGGTTTGCCATTGCCTTCCTAGCTTTAGTTCGGGCAGGAATTTGTAATTTGTTCATGGTGCCGGAGATAGCTCGCCGACTCTTCATGAAGGACACCGTGGGTCTTTAACGCCCACCAACTAATGCTAGCAGACGGGACGGCCGGCTTATTGTGATGCTATGGCAGGTGTATATCTTTAAAGGTTTAGATAAAAGATGTTAAAAGCAAACGAATGTATTAAAACCGAACAATTTGAATTCTTCGATTGAAATAATTATTCAGAACAAATTTATATATATATATATATACGTTCGATGTTGTACAAGATATCCCACAATGCACTGCATTTTTAAGATGGCGCACCGAACAACGCAAGGTTTGTCTTGTGTCGGTGCAAACAATGTCGAGGAAAAGGGTTTCCAGTTTCATTGTACACGGTCCACCAGCAACACCCTTATCTGGTGAAACTTCCAGAATCCAGAATCACTGCTCACCACTTGGGGCCTCTTTTTCCGCACATGTGGAACCAACTTCCACATTCTTCCCTCCATGTCTTCAAGACAGCTGTTCACCACCATCTCAGATCATCCCCCATCCAAAAGCATGATCTTTTCTACCCTCATTAAATCCTCCCTAGCCCACCTTCCCAAGTTTCCAGTTTCTGAGAGTTTGCTCCTGTATCCATCTTGTGCACCCCCTGCATATCCCCCCTAACCCTCGTTCTCATATTCCTTGTCTATCCGTCTTTTTTTCTTTTTCTTTTCTTTTTTTTGTATACAAGATCGAGGCTCGTGAAAGAGCGAACATTAATCACACAGAAAGACAAACAGACACACAAAACAAATAACATCGGGAGCGGTAGACAAGATGGGGAGAGAGGGGGAAGGACACAAACACAACATTTGAGAGCAGGGACCGAGAGACATGGAGACATCGAGAGAACTGTGGGAGGGAGAGGGCTTTGGGGGGAGGCATGGGAAGGGGGTGGGGGGGGGTGGGAGAGGTATAAAACATATGGACACTGCCAAGACTTCCAGGAAAGAAGTTGGAATTTCAAACAAGGTGGATCTGGGGTGAATTAGTGGGGGTACAAGTCTTTGTCTATTTTGTCCCTACGCTCCGCTGTTGATGTTTCCTCCTTCTCTCTCTTTTGTTCCTGTTGTTCCTGTTGCGTCCTGATCCATTCTTTGTTCCAGCTCTTCCACGAGCCTCGACTTTGTTTCCAAAAAAAATAAAACATAGAGTTCTCGTGCATAATACGCTGAGATATTTTGGAAACAAAATGCGGCTTATACACGAGTGATTGCAGTATTTCGTTATGTACCACAGAAGCCACACCGGAAACGCAAAACGAGGAAATGTTTTCCACGTTCAGACAAACATTTCCCCAGTGTGCAACAAAACCACGTCACCCATTCCAGCAGATCCAATACGCACAGGATTACCTGCTGCTTATTCTTGCCACAATTCCCCGCTAAGAGAAACTGTGAATCTACAAGACTGTGCATTACCACCTGGTCCGTATATTAATGGATTACAGTTATAGTCATAAAGATAATTGTGCAATCTTTGGTGAAGAAAAAGTATTTAAATCAAGGTTTGTAGAAGAAAAGAAAATATTTATTTATTTATTTATTTTAGAATTATGTAAAAACAAATCTATGCACATACATAGCTTGTACATACATGCGAGGGGTGTTTAAAAAGTTTTAGAACTCAATTGTATCGAAACAAGACATGCCGTCAACTATTGCTCAATATTTCTCAGATGAAAATTGATGATTTTAGAAGTTTGACTTTGGGTTGACCTTTGACCCTTTGACCTCAAAAATAGTTGCTTTCCCCAATTTAGTGAAGGACTATGCAATTGCTGTTTAATTTCCAAGTCAATCGGATTAAAACTGATGATTTTTCAGATTAAAATTGTTGATTTTAGAAGTTTGACCTCGAGTTGTCCTTTGACCTTTTGACCTAAAGATAGTTGATTTCTACATTCAGTGAGGCACTATGAAATTGCAGTTAAATTTTCAAGTCAATCAGATGAAAATTGACGATTTCAGAAATTGGGCCTATGTTGACCTTTTGACCATTAGACCTCAAAAATAATTAGTGGTTGCATTCAGTGACCTGATATGCAAGTCCTCTAAAATTTTGAAGTCAAAGGATGAAAATTGACGATCTTAGAAATTTAACCCAAGTTGTTGACGTTGCCTGCCAAGAGTCAGATGGGTCCCCCACCACCTGCCTGCCGTACTCAGGTGGATCTTTTGGGTCCTCTGGGTCTTTTGGGTCCTCAGGGACTTGTGGGTCATCAAGGACTTTTGGGTCCTCGGGGATTTTTGGGTCATTAAGGACTTTTGGGTCATCTGGGTCTTTTGGATCCTTGGGGACTTTTGGGTCATTAAGGACTTTTGGGTTATCTGGGTCTTTTGGGTCCTCAGGGATATTTAGGTCATTAAGGACTTTTCAGTCATCTGGATCTTTTCGGTCCTCAGGGACTCTTGGGTCTTTTGCGTCCTTAGGAGTTTTTGGTCCTCGGGGACTTTTGGGTAATCAGGAACTTGTTGGGTCCTTGGGGACTTTTGGGTCATCAAGGACTTTTTGGTCCTTAGGGACTTTTGAGTCATTAAGGACTTTTGGGTCTCAAGTGTTAGAGGGTCTTCCAAGGTCAAAGGGGTCTCAGCAGTCTAAAGGGTTAAAAGGTGCATTTCAGTAGCACGTAATTAATAGACAAGAAAAGTATGCCAGACACACACACACACACACACACACACACACACACACACACACACACACACACACACACACACACACACACACACACACACACACACACACACAATCTCATCCATTTATAATCGATGACTGTAGGTGATTGACAAACAAGAGTAACAGAACCAATCAACCAATAAATATACTTGCGAATCTTCGATTTTCTTAATTATTGTCTTGATCTTCTTCGATTTCCGATTTTCTTTGATTTTCGCAAGTAACAAATAAACGGACAGACAAGGGTGAAAAGAACCTGCAACACCGGTGGTGGAGGTAACGAGAAAGTCTTCTAATGGTGGCTTACATTCCCCATTCTACAGTCCAGACTTATCCGATCTCTGAAAAATATTAATGAAATTCGAGCATTCAATAACAAACTGGGTTTCTTGAGATTTTCCAGTCAGGTATACGTTTGAAAACGTAATCGGAGGGCGGAATAAAGGTGAGTTTAGAGCCTGGAGAAAGGAAGGGATGTAAAATATTTAATTTTTTGAATCGGCATGATTGAAAGAACGATTTGAAGATAGCCTTTTGAAGAGGAAGAAGAAGAGTGAATTGTAATAGAAGAGTGTGCAACACGGGAGAAGCAAGTTTAAACATTTTAAAACAAAACCGTGAAGACTGTCTGTGTGTGTTCACTGAAATGAGGGCAGGGAGGGTCTCCTTTTTATTTTCATTTCGGTGAAAGCAGGGTGGAGTAAAAAGATTAAGTTTGAAAGAGATATCGAAGGAGTATGGTGAATACCTTCATGAACGGAGTGGTGATGGAAAGATGATATCACATTGGCAAGATGGAGGAAGAGGGGAGGGAAGAGAACATGTGGTCGCGGGCGGTATGTGGTGAGAAGGAATTTTTATTTTTATTTCTATTTAAGACATGAAACATGGGCAACGACTTTATTTACTTTTTACTTTATTATTATTTTATTTATTCATATTAAATATTAATTAATATTAAAATTTTATATATTAATGTTATTATTAATAATATTAATTTTATTATTATTATTTATTTGTATATTAATTTATTTATTATTTTTATTTATTATTAATTTTTATTTATTTATTTTTATTCATTTGTTTTTATTCATTTATTTATTTTTATTAATTTTTTTTATTTATTTATTTTTCATTTATTTATTTTTCATTTATTTATTTTTATTTTATTTTTTGTTTTTACTTTATTTCCTTTTTAGACTTTTTCCCCACAATACCCCTCGTATTTCGTCCATTGGGAGGAATTGAAGGAGGGGTAAGGGGACTGTGGTGAAAATAAAGGAACTGAAGTTAGTACAGAGAAAATACAAATAAAATATGTTTGCAGACACAATGAGGGAAAGGTTTAGGCCTCAAATAACCTGGTACGAAAAGTCTGACAAATACTCATAAATTGGCATACATTTTAAAACAAAACCGAACTATAAGCACTTAGTAAACACAAAGACAGCAAAATAAAGTCAAAACTCGACAAAAACGACCAGGAGAACTTATATTTGAGGGAATCGGCAGAGGTGAAAATTTGGGCGAAAATTAGGAAGACCGAGCTTTTATAATCTTTTGCCCTTCGCCTGTGCCCGAGTCACCTGGTACTTGTCTCTGATCCGATCTTGCCCCTATTTTGTGTGACACCCTCATTCTCTCCTTTCGTCACACTCTTTCTTGCCCGCTTTTGGACCGGCTCTATGCCCCCGTCTCATCACACAGCCAAAATGTCCTCTCGTGCCATCTCGGTAAAATCCCTGCGCATCTCCATCTTCACCTTCATAGTAAGGGAAACATATGAAAATCTGTTAACTAAATTGTTACCAAAAAATTTCTTCACCAATATGTTTGTAAAGGTGTGTAATAACACGTGTTAAAATGTTGAAGGTGAACTCCCGTGGGAAACCCAGAAAAAAAGCTGTTGAACTCGGGTACCGAAAAATTATTTTCGAGAATTTTTATTTTTTTTAATCGGCCCTTAAGTAACTTATGAGGGGTCAAATAAGGGTTTTTCATGATTCTGAGTTGATTGTTAACATTTATATTTCACCACAGACACTCCTTTGTGGAAAAATAATTTCTAAATATATCTCATTTTCTACTTTGCAGGACATGGAGTCTAGCAATATGGATGAAGACGTTACTCCACCTGTGCTCAATTGCTTCATCTGTGCACGCTCGGATACACCAGCTGAAAGGCTCATACAGGCAACTCCAAAGGGATACTCAACTTTATTGAAACAAGCAGAAACTGTCGAAAATGTTAGTTGTGGAACGTATGAAGGAGGCTCAAAAGGAAGGAAAACTGAGGTACCACCAGAAGTGTAAAAATGATCTGTACAACAACTTTGTTGCAACCACCAAGAAGTCAGCTCAAGCATCAAAGGCAGAGAAAGAGTCGTCAAAGTTGAAGAGAAGACGCACTACTTGTGAGTTCAGTTCATCAACTGGCTGCAGTTCTAGAAGATCACAGTCAGTTGACCTCCTGTATAAGGATGTATGCATTCTTTGCAACCAACCAGCCCAGCTCTACAAAAATAATCCAGCACAAGCTAGAAAGAAATACAGAGTGCCAGATAATTTGACTGCAGATACACTGAAGGCAAGCTTGCTGAAGACAGCACGGAGTCGCGGGGATGACTGGGGCACTGAAGTCACTGGACGCCTGGAAGGGATCAACGACTTGGTAGCAGAAGAAACACTGTACCATTTGCGATGCAAACTTATGTTTGCGAGAGGTGACAGTTTGTCCAAGACTGATGAGGAAGGAAAAAGGAAGAGAGGACAGAGGAGTATTGATGAGGAGCGAGAGGCAGTTTTTATTGAATTCTGCAAATGGTTAGACTCAGAATTAGAGCATGGGGTAATGAACATGGACCAAGTCCATGAAAAGCTGCAGGAGTTTGATCAGTCACCAGAGAAGAGCCTTTCTTATTCAAAGCATTGGCTAAAGATAAAACTTCTAGAGAAATACGAAGACACCTTGTATTTCACAACACAGGTCTGAACGGTTCATTATGCTTTGTACATGTTGTTATATTTTCAGGTGCGGGCAGAAGATGCAGACGTGCTGGTAATGCTGGTGCACCATAGCTCAGACAGCCACCATCCACTCTTCTTAACCACATCAAACGGCTCTTATGACGTCCGGAAGATCAAAGAATCTCTCTCCGAAACACAGAAGAGCTACCTGCTCTTCTGTCACGCCTTCATGGGGTGTGATACGGTTTCTGCAATCGCTGGTCATGGGAAAACAACTCTATTTGCCAGGTAATCTATCTATAATTCCAGTAATCTCTGTGTGTATGTATGTATGTATGTATGTATGTATGTATGTATGTATGTATGTATGTATGTCTGTGACCGCTGTTTCTCGACAACCACGGGTCCGATATACTTTAAACTTGCCAGGTATATTGCTGGGGACCCGAGGATGTGCCTTTTCAAGGTTTCATATTAATCGGACAAGTAGTTACCGAGCTATGTCCAAAAAACGATTCAACCAATCAGCGAGCAGCGAGCTATCACGTGTGCCGAACGTGGCGAACAGACTCTGCCTCGGACGGCACATTTGAGAGCGTATTCATTTATTTCACGTTGGAAAACTATGTTGCCGTTAAACTATGTTTTAAAACTAAATAAAACTAATTTGCGATTCATCGTAACTGCGATTTGCGACCTTCCGGACAGTGAAGACTTCACTTCCGGCAGCCAATCACAGAACGCGTTGTTGCGAGCCGAGCCGAGCGCGTGCGCCATTACGGTTCGTAATTCGATTTCTTCCGGAGAAAATAATAATTTCTCGATTTCTTATGCGCATTATTTCTCCCAGAGCGAAGGGCGGAAGCGAAGAGCGTTGTTTTTTTTGTTTACGGGCGTACGGGCGGGGTAGAGCGTACGGGTAGCGTTTTTTTTTTTTTTTGGCAAGGAACGGGCACCCACGTACGGGCATGCCCTAGTAATGATAATACTACTATTACGTCGGCAAATAATACTAATACTAACAATAATAATAATTATAATCATTGTCATCATAGTATAAATGTTAAAAATAATAATAATTTTATTTCTGTTTTACATTATACTTTACTTGACATAGACCTGGTGCTTTTTTTTAGGTTTTGCGAAGGGGACGCGGCTGAGTACATCGACATCTTCCTTGACACAGAAGCCACCAAGGAAACAGTGATTCAGGCTGGTACTGCGATTTTCAAGTACATTTACCATGGACGAGATACTACATTGGGTGAAATTCGGTACAACATGTTCTCAAGGAAGGCAGCGGCAGGAGTGATCAAACCAGAGACTCTACCTCCAACAGAGGGTGCAGCTGCACAACATTCACTCCGTGCCTACCTGCAGACCCGGGACTGGATCCTTCTACAGAGCATGTCTCTGAACCCCAGTGACTATGGATGGACAATAGGTGTGCATGGGTATGAGCCAGTTCCAACACTGGACCCCACGGCTCCTGAGGAGCTATTGCAGTTCACGAGCTGTAATTGTCATGGAGATTGCAGCAACCGGCGATGCAGCTGCAAGAAGAATGGGGTCACGTGCATCTCGGCCTGTGGAGTCTGTAATGGCATTACATGCAGAAACTGCAGTCATGATGTTGTTGAGTCTGAAGAAGACATAGACAATGACTGTTGAAACTTCTGACATTGTGAATGAGAAATAACTCTTGAGTATTATATATGTATGTGAAATAAAAGCTACTTTGTGTGTAAATGTAAAAGTGAAAATATAAATGTTAACAATCAACTCAGAATCATGAAAAACCCTTATTTGACCCCTCATAAGTTACTTAAGGGCCGATTAAAAAAAATAAAAATTCTCGAAAATAATTTTTCGGTACCCGAATTCAACAGCTTTTTTTCTGGGTTTCCCATGGGAGTTGAACTTCAACATTTTAACACATGTTATTACACACCTTTACAAACATATTGGTGAAGAAATTTTTTTGGTAACAATTTAGTTAACAGATTTGTGAAATATCTCATAAAATGCCCTTACTATCAAGTGAGCACTGAGCAATCTTCACTCTAATCTCTCTTACCACTTGTTGCCACAATTGCCCTAGATGTAATCTCGTCTATTCTATTTTTATCTAGATATCTTTTACTTGTTGAAAAGTGGGCAATTCCTTTTTTCAGCTGGTCGTGTGTGTGTGTGTGTGTGTGTGTGTGTGTGTGTGTGTGTGTCTGTGTGTGTGTGTGTGTGTGTGTGTCTGTGTGTGTGTGTGTGTGTGTGTGTGTGTGTCTGTGTGTGTCTGTGTGTGTGTGTGTGTCTGTGTGTGTGTGTGTGTCTGTGTGTGTGTGTGTGTCCACATCCATATATATTTGCTTTTAAAATGTTTTTCTCTGCAACCGCTTGTCCGATCGATGCAAAACTTTAAACATCAGAGGGACTATTTTTCGATAACTCTGATGTTATAGGTCGCATGGTGTGGGAGCTATGTCGGATTAAAGGAAAAAAATATCTGAAACCGCTCAATGAAAATGATTTAAACTTGGCACATGTCATCAACTCCCCATGGAGTATACAGTATGGGGTGACAACGTTGACAGCATCGGGGAAGTATTCCACATTTCCAGCCATAATTGGTTCAATCTAAATCCTTATCCCAAAAAAATCTGAAACATACATGTATGTGAGTGAAGAATTTAATTTAAGACGTCATCAGTCACGTGGTACTATATTAATATATTAAGGCAGCCATATTGGATTGAAAAAAAATTGTAAAATAAAAATGTAAAAAAGAAAATTGTAAAATTCTGCAGAACCGCTTAACAGATTGATGCAAAACTTACTACATACGATCTACTGGCCATGGGGAACATAGTTTGAATTTTTTTTTCATATTCACCATTTAAAATTTTACCATTTAAAAATGTAAAAAAAAAATTGTAAAATTCTGTAGAACCGCTTAACAGATTGATGCAAAACTTACTACATACGATCTACTAGCCATGGGGAACATAGTTTGAATTTTCTTTTCATATTCACCATTTAAAATTTTACCATTTAAAAATGTAAAAAAAAAATTGGAAAATTCTGTAGAACCGCTTAACAGATTGATGCAAAACTTACTACATACGATCTACTAGCCATGGGGAATATAGTTTGAATTTTTTTTTCATATTCACCATTTAAAATTTTACCATTTAAAAATGTAAAAAAAAAATTGTAAAATTCTGTAGAACCGCTTAACAGATTGATGCAAAACTTACTACATACGATCTACTAGCCATGGGGAACATAGGTTGAATTTTTTTCCATATTCACCTTCATTGATGCAATTTAGCCTTCATAGGCACAAAAGTGGTTGTTAAATCTCCTAATAATTAACCAATAATGCTGCGGATAATAGCAATGTATGTGACATAATAGGGTGACTGTGGGAGCTTTAACTTCCACCAAACTAATGCTAATAGACAAGACACCAGGCCAAAAATTAATCCGATGGATGGCACGCACATTGATGCCACGCCTTGCCTGCAAAACACCAGGATAACATTTTGTCGCTTGGTCGAGATTCAAACAGACTAGACAGCTCTCAGGTTGGACATTGAACTGGGTGTCCCACCTGTCAGGTTGGTGGATGTTAAATATCTAATGGTGTCTTTCGCGAAGGGTAGGCGAACTGTCGCCGGCATCCTCAACAAATTCCAAATTCTTGCTCTCATCTACAGGGGGGCACTGCATCAGCAGCAGAGCTGTGCCCTCATCAAATGTTGCTACCTGCAGCCAAGTGCTGCATACGAAGGAAGGAGAAGAAGAAAAGTTAGGGGGCAAAGAGTTTTGGCTTTGTTCGATCTTATGCAAAATTGAATGTCATCAAACAGATGAGTAATCAATCGACCGATTTTTCCTTTTTCCAGATATTGCAACTGAATGCTGGAAGGATAAGCTGGGAAGATGAAAAGGCTGCTATTCTTTTTATCTCAAAGATTATCCCAGGAACAAACTTCCATCTTTCATCAGGTTTGTTAATTCTAAAGGCGTTACCTGTTAATTCTAAAGGCTAAAGGCTTGACATCTAAAGGATTCTGACTACATTAACTCCATCGTGTGACAGCCAGATGCCCTTCTTACCTTGAATCAGGTTTACCTGGTCAGGCCTTCCTTTCTTGTATTCACAGCAAGTGGCTGCAGGTGGGCATCATTGTTAGGAAGTGCTAGGTGTGCAGGTGGTTACGTCAGTGCAGTAATTACTTAAATTTTGATAATCTTTGCCCCTCTATAACCTGTGATGATGCAATGCCTCTCTATAACCAGTTACCTGGTACTCATTTTGCGACCTCGGAAGGATGACAGGCTGAGTCAACCCCACCTGGCGTTAATTCAACGGGCTTCGAACTCAGGACCTTAGGATCCCAAGCTCACCGCCCTAACCATTAGGCCAACACCAGGTGATATCTGCCATATGAAAGCGAAATGTTCAAGGGTTTATGAAATGTCACGTACACAAAAGTACATGGACAGCTGATCGGTCGGTCTGACGGAGCTCATTTAAATTGTCCCCGTCTCCGACCTTGTCGGAGGGACATGGGACAGGTATGGTTAAATTAGAAGTAAAAAATGTATGGTTCAATTAGACAACATTGTTGAACTGTACTTAACATGGCTTGGGTACACAATATTAAAGTTGGTCTGTGTGTGGACTCACTTACGAAAACACACACACACACACACACACACACACACACACACACACACACACACACACACACACACACACACACACACACACACACACACACACACACACACACACTGGGTGGAAAAGTGGATCTCTGGCTATTTGAATGGTGCACGTTCCTTTCACGGAGCAACTTCTCCTTCACAAACAAGTTGCTCTGACCATCAAATATCTGTGAAGTTTTGTATCATTCGGTTCATTGGTTCAGGAGAATCTTCAACATTTCAAGTTTTTTTTTTTTTTTTAATTACATTTTTTTCCCCTAAATCCCAAATGGCCACCAAGTCTTTCACCCTATCAAGTAATTGAAGGACATACACATGATCTCAGATGAATCTGAACAACCATGCAATGATTTTAAGTTCATCGGCATGTAACGGTCTCCGAGAAATAGCATTGGCGAAATTTTTTTGGCAGAAAAAAAAACCGTACAGACATATTCAAATTACACCACCCCCATGTTATAAAAAAATAAATAACATCACCTCCAGCATGCAACATTGGTGATGCTGCTGTGCAGCACATAGAGACGTATTGGGAGGGAGCGGTGTACAATAATTAATTAATCGATTGATTAATTTCGTAATTAAAATAAATAAATAGTAATCGTAAAATAATTAATTTATTAATCAATTGGCTAATAGCACACATAAACACCAGTGTTTTATCCAAATCTGCAACTTAAAGAAAATTGTCATTAATTGAATAATTAAATAATTAATCGATTAATTGATTAATCAATAAATCAAAAATATCCTTTATAGCCACATCACTTGGTCACTGTCATGTCTGAATATCAGCTTCCTAGCTCAAAAGGTGTCTGAGATATTGCCCAGATGAGAAAGAAAATAAATAAGTGATTAATAATGAAAATAAATAAATAATAATGGTAAAATAATTAAATTATTAATCAATTGGCTCATAGAATACCTGAACCACCACCGTTTCATCCGAATATGTACCTTTAAAAAATTAAGTCATTAATCTAACAATTAAAAAAATAATTGATTAATTGACTAATCAATAAATAATCGATTGATTGATTAATCAATAAATCAAAAATATCCTTTATAGCCACATCACTTGGTCACTGTCGTGTCTGAATATCAGCTTCCGAGCTCAAAAGGTGTCTGAGATATTGCCAAGATGAGAAAGAAAATAAATAAATGATTAATAATGAAAATAAATAAATAATAATGGTAAAATAATTAAATTATTAATCAATTGGGTAATATAATACCGACACAACCACCATTTCTTCCGAATCTGTAACTTTAAAACAAGTAATGAATGAAGCTGCCAAAAAAGTAATTAAATAAACTCACTATCTGCCATGATCTTTCTTGGGAAAACCACATTGCCAATCTGGCCTCCAAAGCCGGTCGCCGACTGGGCATCCTCCGTCGTGCGAAGTCCTTCCTTGGCACACCTGAGCTCCTCACCACATACAAGGCTTTCATCCGCAGCTCAATGGAATACTGCTCTCCCCTCTGGGCTGTAGCTCCTGCCTCACACCGAGCTCGGCTTCACGCTGTTGAAACCAAAGCGTTCAGAATCATTGGAATCTCCCGCGATGAAGCTGATTCTGAGGGCCTTTCACTCACTCACCGCAGGCAGGTTGGTGGTCTTTCTGTCTTCTACCGACTCTTCTCCAGCCTTGCTCCCCCAGCTCTGTCTGTGCTCTGTCCCCCAAATATTCGTACAGGTCACACAAGATCTGCCTGCAACCCTCTTATGGTTAAACTGTCAAAATCTAGGCTCTCTGCTCACCTTCACTCCTTCATTCCTCTTTTCTCCCGCCTCTGGAACAAACTCCCTCACTCTCTTCAATCCCACTCCTCCCTCCAGGTCTTTAAGGCAGCTGTTCAGCACCATCTCTTATCTTCCCCCATCCAAAACCTTGATCTTTTCTACCACCGTCAATTCACCCCAGATCCACTTTTTTGAAATTCAACTTCTGTCCTGGAAGTCCGAGCAGTGTCCATGTGTTTTATACTTCTCCCACCCCCCGCGCCCCCCCCCCATTTCTCACACCTCCTCCCCCCAAGCCCTCTCCCTCCCACAGATCTCCCGGTGTCCCTGCTCTCAAATGTTGTAATTGTGCACTTCCCTCTCTCCCCATCTTGTCTCCCGCTCCCTTTATTATTTGTTTTTTATGTGTCCGTTTGTTTGTTTGTGATTAATGTTAGCTCTTACACGAGCCTCGATCGAGTATACAAAAAGAAAAGAAAAAAGACTAAAGAATAAATGTTGCTCCAGCTTACCCAAGATGAACGCCTGTGCTGTATTATTTCTGGACCGGACAAACACCATAAAAATGTTTTTTTTTTTTTAGCTAAACGATGCATTAATCATTTAAACTTGCAAAGGCCCGATTGTCGCAATATTGAAATGCATCATCTAGTTCTAGTTTATGAAGATCAAACCGGACACAGCTATGAGAGAACCAGGTTTGGTGAGGGCGGGGCTTGGAGTGAAAGGGGCGGGGAAGCGGAAGGAAGTTGTGGACAGATGCGAAGTGGGAGGAAATTTTTGGTTGGTGATGACATCATTTCAAAGGGGTAAATACCTCGTCTGACGATGCTATTACATCACAGTGTTGGAATTTCCAACATAATACAAAGTATGTTAATGTGTTGGTGTTAGTAGACGAGTTACATTTTGTGAATCATCCTGAAATATCGTCCAGATAGTCTTATAAATATCCGTAATCTCTCACTGAACCAATAAACTTAAATGAACCAAGACTGATTCACAATGGAACTTTCAGGTCACAAGACAACCACCGGAAATCGCTACTGAAGACCATTGGGAATTCCTCGACAATCACTTAGCATTCCTGGGGAATGCTGGAGGGCTTCGACGCACATTGGTTATTTTTGGGTGGAGTATATATGGAGTGGAGCAGGTGGGTGGAGTGGGGGGTAGAATGCATCGTGACTCAATACTTGCAATAGACGGTACGACCCGTCACAAACAGAGATCCCTTGTGAAAGCCAATGGCGCAAGTGATCTGTTGCACGTGCACACATTCCTGCCGAATGCCAAAGCAGCGTCGCCAAGGACTTAATGGGGATCGTTCTCTAAGAGTTACACGATCCGCCGGAGGGTAAATTCGCACTCACACGGGAGTCTCCCAAGTAACTTTGGGACTTCGTGCACGAATCTCCACGAGCACCAACTTGCAAATGGAAGGAATTTCATTTTGTAAGATGTAACTAGAAACGGCACTCAGTGGAGAGCATACCTCCACCTGGTGAAGTTTACGTTTTGTATCCCAGAGTAGACCAGAAAATTACAATACATCATTTATAATATAATGTAGAAACATTCTTCGATTCTTCCTTGTCACACACCCAGCCGGTCCACCAGGTTTCGTCCAAATACATTCAATACTTTTTGAGATATCCCGCTATGTATCGTTTTTGGCCCGATCTCCCAATGGTGAAGAATCACTTAAATAATTAAATAATTCTCATATCCGAATCCATCGTCAGGATCTTCACCAAAATCGAATCGTCCTTGTCAGACACCCAACCGGTCCACCAAGTTTCGTCCATATACATCCATAATTTTTGAGATATCCTGCTATATATCGTTTTTGGCCCGATCTCCCAATGGTGAAGAATCACTTAAATAATTAAATAATTCTCATATCTGAATCCACATTCAGATCTTTACCAAAATCGAATCGAATCGTCCTTGTCAGACACCCAACTGGTCCACCAGGTTTCGTCCATATCCGTCCATAACTTTTTGAGATATCCTGCTATATGTCGTTTTTGGCCCGATCTCCCAATGGTGAAGAATCACTTAAATAATTAAATAATTCTCATATCCGAATCCATATTCAGATCTTCACCAAAATCGAATCGAATCGTCCTTATCTGACACCCAACCGGTCCACCACGTTTCGTCCATATACATCGATAACCTTTTGAGATATCCTGCTATGTATCGTTTTTGGCCCGATCTCCCAATGGTGAAGAATCACTTAAATAATTAAATAATTCTCATATCCGAATCCATATTCAGATCTTTACCAAAATCGAATCGAATCGTCCTTGTCAGACACCCAACTGGTCCACCAAGTTTCGTCCATATCCGTCCATAACATTTTGAGATATCCTGCTATATATCGTTTTTGGCCCGAACTCCCAATGGTGAAGAACCACTTAAATAATTAAATAATTCTCATATCCGAATCCATATTCAGATCTTTACCAAAATCTAATCGAATCGTCCTTATCTGACACCCAACCGGTCCATCAAGTTTCGTCCAAATCCATACATAACTTTTTGAGATATCCTGCTATATATCGTTTTTGGCCTGATCTCCCAATGGTGAAGAATCACTTAAATAATTAAATAATTCTCATATCCGAATCCATATTCAGATCTTTACCAAAATCGAATCGAATCGTCCTTATCTGACACCCAACCGGTCCATCAAGTTTCGTCCAAATCCATACATAACGTTTTGAGATATCCTGCTATATATCGTTTTTGGCCCGATCTCCCAACAATAGTGAAGAATCACTTAAATAATTAAATAATTCTCATATCCGAATCCATATTCAGATCTTTACCAAAATCGAATCGAATCGTCCTTATCTGACACCCAACCGGTCCACCAAGTTTCGTTCATATCCATCCATAACTTTTTGAGATATCCTGCTATATGTCGTTTTTGGCCCGATCTCCCAATGGTGAAGAATCACTTAAATAATTAAATAATTCTCATATCCGAATCCATATTCAGATCTTTACCAAAATGGAATCGAATCGTCCTTATCTGACACCCAACCGGTCCATCAAGTTTCGTCCAAATCCATACATAACTTTTTGAGATATTCTGCTATGTATCGTTTTTGGCCCTATCTCCCAATGGTGAAGAATCACGAATAAAATTCTACTCGCCGGATCCGAACCAAGATCTAATCATTTCGTCCTTGTCACATACGCTACATTTCTGCAAAAAAAATTGAGATATTTTGTTCACAAACAGACAGGGGTGAAAACAACCTCCATCCACCTTCAGTGCGGAGGTAAAAATGGCGTGCGTCCAAAAAAGGTGATGAAATAGCTTGTTTATGTTCTCATGAACATCTTGATAGGCCGAATCACTTTCGGGTGGTGGTTTATTGCACTTCTACTCGGTTTACGGTCCCGAATATTCCGACCTTCTTGGGCGCGTCGGCCTGGGACTGGTTTTTGTTCTAAGTACCAGTATTTCACGAACTTGATGGCCAGGCTTGACGTTCGACTGAAGGTTATTTTGGGTAGGAATTTGCTATTTGTTTTGGGGTGCCACAGATAACTCGAACTCTCTTTGCGAAGAAACCGTGTGATCTTTAACGTCCATCACCAAGCAGTGCTGCCACTGGCAGACGAGTCATCCGTCATTATGACGTCATAATTCGACAAGTACAAAACTTCATCCGATCAAGATGAAATTTCTTGAGCGTCATCTAGGGATAAATTGGTGGAGAAAAAATAATAATGACGTCATCGGTCACGTGGCTCTTTCTAGTTTGTTTACTTTGTTTCAGTTTGTCTGCTATGTGATAAGAATAGATGTGATAAGTGTTGTGATTTGGGCAATACTTTGAAGAATTTTGTGATTCACGTAATATGATTCTGGCATGAGCTACTCACAGCTCGGTGAAAGTTGTGAAGCAGCTACCAAAAGGTTTTGGTTCCGCAAAAAGACGTAAATCCATCACTTGCAGTGTGCCTCCCTCTCTCTATCTATGATTGCATGCACCATGATTAGGGTGGTCCACAGATATATGTAATATTTAATACTATTAAAAATCCATGCTCCACAAGGCTGCCCTTGTTCCTATGTTTATGAAGATCATAAGAACCAAATATGAGGTCAATTGGAACTTATTTAGAGGTTGCTCAAAAATAACATTTTTAATTTATCCTGTTTTTTTCAGATGGCAGAAACTCGCAGCTCTTCCACAGTTTGGTTGCTGGGCAAGTCTGAAAAGGAAATAATATGTGGGGGACTACCAACCAAAGGACACACATTGCAGAAAATGGTGTACCATCACACACAAGAACACCATACAGTTCGTGAAAGTGCCAAACTTAGTGTACAAGCTGTGTGTGCATACTGGGAGAAAGCACGAATTCCAGTGCAGAGAGTAGATTCCTAAGAGTGCCAACTTTTGAAGTTGTATGATGCCTACAAACTGGTAAAGAAAAATAGAACCAAGACATTCGAAACTATAGAGTGAAGGAGCAGATGTTCAAAGATGATCTTCAATCCCTCTTCGATATCTCACCAAATGATGCGCTTGAGAAAATGATGAATGAAGAAGACAAAGCATTCCTTATCACGCAGCGTGAGGATCCCTCAAGTTCACGTATGGGATCTGTGGACAACACTCTGGCAGTGAAGGAGAACAGAAAGCGTATCAGGCTTGAGAATGAAGATAAAAGAAAGAAGAAACATGCTGCTGAGACTCGAACAGCAATGCAATCTGTTACATCAACATCGGCTGTGGTTGATGATGATGATGAGTCTGAGATTGAAAGCTCCGATTCAGGGGACAATGAATTCAAACTCCAAAGTCCATCTTCTGCCAAACAGGCGAAAAAGGTTCTCATCAAGGTGATCACTCCAGCAATAGTGGCAACTCTGGACAGAGTAAATCTCTCAGATCGGCGTGCTATGTTTGTAGCCAGTGCTTTTGCACAATCTCTTGGTCATACCATTGAAGACAAGTGCAAGCCAACAATAATAAAGAATTTGAGTAATTGAAAATAGATCATTAATCTATGAATTGATGTATGATGCTAAAAATTCTGTATCTTATTATTCATTAAAATTTGTCAACATTTTGAGCAACCTCTAAATATTGTCCAATCAAGCTCAAATTTTCACCACAAACTACTTTCTTCAATAGGAATAGGGGCAGGCCTGTGGAGAAATGAAAATCCAATCTTCAAATTTTTGGACCACCCTAATCATGATTCATGAAGGTTGTTCTCTGCACCAAATCAAAACTAGAGTACACCGTGTTACTCCAAGAACTTGACAGCGTAACGGAAATCGGGATATTAAAAACTTTTGAGTCTGGTTTTAGAAACCTACCGGAAGATTGCAACCTCTTCAAGGTCATTACTCATTACTAATGCAAATGCGTACAATGTACAATGTACTTTAATGTACAATGCAGTAAACATGACAATATTGGTTTGAAGTGCAACTCGCACATTACCCAACAGGGTGATTGCGTCATCATCCTCACATACACACACACACACACACACACACACACACACACACACACTTCTGACAACTCAACAAAAAAAGCCTCTGCCTCGCCTTCTCAACTTTGCCCCATATTTGTTTTTCAACTTTGCCCCATATTTGTTCCCCAGACCCAAAGCCTCAACCCCCCCCCCCCCCTTCTAAAGCTCTCCCATCTTTACACTCATCATTGCTTTCTGCTCCCATATCATGCTATCACTGACTTCATGGAAACCGATCACCGTCGCCTGTTCAACTTACGATTCTAAGAGAAAATAGTCGGAAAAAATAGCAAGGACCTGCGTAACCTACACAGTACAATCACTGCTTGAGAGAAAGTATTCTAAAGGGTAAATGCTAATGGGTAATTTTAAAGGGTTCTAAAGGATAATTCTGATGGGAAAATATAGAAATTGTGGGAGGAGTCAGGTAAACTGTCCAACCAATGGGTGGAACTCGCAAGGGGATGGTGGGGGAGGGGGAGCGAGCTGTGTTGTGTGGGTCCGTTTCGGGAACGGTGGGGACTGGCCTGGGAGCAGCGGCTTTGATGGGACAAGATGGTGGTCGGTGTCACACTGCTGTTCTATGAGCATTTGGGCAGCCTGGGTCTGGTGCATGGCGAACCTTGTGGGCCCTGTGCTGCCGGGTGGGGAGGGGGGGGGGGGCTTTCATGGACTTCCTTCTGTAGGGCTCTGTCCGTTGGGGATGTGGGGGAGCGAAGTGAGATCGATGATTCGTGTCATGTACGGCGGCTTCGGAGTACACGGTGGCTTTGGTAGGGTGGGGTGCCGAGCTATGTGGGATCCAGTGGCCAGTGGACCAATCCAGTGGCCAGTGGACCAATCCAGTGGCACACACAGGGAGGGGGGCTGGGATCTGGCAGACCCGAGTGGAAGGGAGGCCTGAGATTTGGCTGACCCAAGTGGGAGGGTGGGCCTGAGATTTAGCAGACCCAAGTTGGAAGGGGGCCTGAGATTTAGCGGATCCAAGTGGGTGGGGGGACTGAGATTTAGCGGACCCAAGTGGGAAGGGGGCCTGAGATTTAGTGGGCCCGAGTGGAGGGAGGGGGGGGCTAAGGTTTGGCGGGCCTGGCTGGAGGGGAGGGCTGGGGGCTGGCTGGTGGTGGTGATGCACATGAGCATGGGTCGTGGTTTGCGCGTGCACATGCGCAGCTGCGGTTTGCACATATTTGGCTTTGGTTTTGCTTTTGCATGTTTCGTTTTGCGTGACATGTGCTCTTTGTTGTATTCACACATTGTTTTTGTGAGTTGTGCACACGTTGTGTTGTCTGCAGTGCGTTGGTCGTGTGTACATGATGTATGGTGGTGTGTTGGGTGCACGCGTTCTGTGCGTAACATTGCACATATTTTGTGCACACACACACACACACACACACATACGTGCGCACATACATACGCTAATGGAAGTGGATACTTTGAGACCAGGTAGATCTCTGTTCCATCTCTTGAGGCCCACTCACGTGTGGGGATAGCAGGCAAAAACAGCTTACACGCAGACACACACACACACACACACACACACACACACACACACACACACACACACACACACACACACACACATACACACACACACACACTCCTTTCTAACATAACGGTTTGTGGGAGACTAGGAGCGGCTCACCTAAAGCTGTTTTTGCTGCTCACCACCTTTGGTGAGCCGCTCCAACACGGGATACTGACCGAAGGAATTTGTAATTCGTTCAGGATGCCGGCGATAGCTCACCTAGTCTTCGTGAAGGACACCGTAGGATCTTCAACGTCCACCAACTAATACTGCAGGCGGGCCGCCCAGTTTAACGTCACAATGATGAAGCGTCCAGCCTGCGAAGCGCCAGGATGGCATTTTACAGCTTGGTCGACATTCAAACCAAGACGAGACAACTCAGATGTGGGTGCACATAGCTCCAGACGAAAAATATAAATTGCAATTTGTATTTCATATGTCAGAAGCAGTCACGTTCCCGTTAGTTATTGAACTTAACAGGTACAGTAGATGAAAATAACTTCACTTTCAGTTCAAAACATTGTTGAGTGAGTTACAATACAACAACAACAACAACAACAACAACAACAACAACAACAACAACATGCATTTTAAGGCCATTTTCCCTGCTGGAGCGGGAAATGAAATAATAAATGATGTCTGGTGTAGATTGTAGAAGCAATTGCTCAAAAAATTTGAGGAACAATTCTCGTATTTCCTTTCAATTTTTAACCCAGACATGGTCACTGATATTATGAATAATCAACTGCCTTGTTTCGTTATCGCTCAATGGTGGAGGATCCATGATATAAATAGAAAAGGACGATAAATTCGTGTATTTTTTTTTTTTTAAGGATCTGGATTGTAAAGGTGTGTTCGCACTTCGTCGAGAGTAAACCCAATGTTTTCAAGTTTATTAGCAAATTCGAACTTCATACGAATTTATCAGACCAGGAGTATCAAGACAAGAGACAAGTCCGCAATGACTCCAGACCCGAGGGCAGTGCAATTTGCGAAATTTCTCGAGAATTCTCTAAGTATACCAGGTATCCCATGACGAAGCACTGCCACACCTTTGTGATGACTTTCGCTTCACAATGTAGTCACGTGAACGCCCAAATGTACTATGAATCGAAGTCCTCAGGCGGTCGGTCGTATGGATTAGATAATATACAGATTTTATGAACACCCTGAAGTTTCTAAAAATTGAGCTAGGTCAGGAATCAAACCCCAACTTGACAGCTTAAATTAGGGAAGGATGATATAGGCTACCTGTCTAAACATGACCGTGATGCACACAATTACTGAGCATCAATGGGTAACTCGCGCTGCACACTGAATGCTATCTAGGACTAGAACAATGCGACTGTGTCGCCAATATGCCTCTGCATAGTCCCACAACGGGTAGATGCCATCACTCTGCATATGTATGGGAAGGGGATCACGTTTGTGAGGTTTAGTGTTGATCGGATAAGGTTCGTTTTTCTATCCAAGATGGCTGCCAAACCACGTGACATATGACATCATCATTTTCAAACTATATGCAACAGTGCCGTTGGATGATATTTGTAAAATTTCACATCGATATGGTGAGTGGTTTCAGAGATATAATTATTTAATATTTTCCTTCAATCCAATATGGCTGCCAAATCATGTGACCTATGATGTTATTAATTTAATATTTCAACACAAATGGGTCATAGATCATGTGCATGCAATTTCAGATTTTTAGGATAAGGAATTCGATTAAAACATTTTTGGCTGGTTTACCACATCACCTATGATGTCATCATTATCATGCTTTTGTTTTCTCCATTGGGAGTACTTGACAATGTGCGAAGTTTCAAATTTTTCCATTCAGCGGTTTCCGAGAAATATTTTTGGATTATTTGCTTTTAATCCAAGATGGCTACCATACCACGTGACCAATGACGTCACAATTATTATAAAAACATTGTGCACGAGTGTCACTCCTACCCTGAAAGTTTCGTCCCAATTGGACATGTGGTTGCTGAGAAAAACGAGGTTTAGCCCGTACGGACAGACGCACGGACGGACAGACAACCCAAAAACATAATGCCTCCAGCTACTTTGTCGGCGGAGGCATAAAAAGGGCAACACCTACCGCCCATTGTCTCCCCATATTAACCAAGGGTGACAATAGCAGACGTTAGGACCCAGAACAATCGAGGTGAAATATAAGTAAAAATTTCAAAATAAAGGAAGAGGGAAAATGAGAAGGAAACAATACTATAAAGAAAGACAACAGCAATCTTTGACCAATATGATTCCGCCCACATTATTACATCATTATACATACTTGTACCAATATTGATCTAAATCCCTTCAGCTGCTCTCAAGTATTTTTTACTTGACACGACCTTTGACCTCTTGACCTCAAAATCTAATCAGGTCAACTTTTCATCATAAGATGTACTCGTACCAAGTTTGATTAAAATCCCATCACTGGTTCATAAGTTAGCGCAGTAACAGAACTTTTACCAAATAGGAGCTCTGACCTTTGACTTCTTGACCCCAAAATCTAATCAGTTCACCTTTTCATCATAATATGTACTTGTACCAAGTTTGATTAAAATCCCATCACTGGTTCATAAGTTAGCGCAGTAACAGGATTTTTACCAAATAGGAGCTCTGACCTTTGACTTCTTGACCCCAAAATCTAATCAGTTCATCTTTTCATCATAATATGTACTCGTACCAAGTTTGATTAAAATCCCATCACTGGTTCATAAGTTAGCACAGTAACAGAATTTTTACCAAATAGGAGCTCTGACCTTTGACTTCTTGACCCCAAAATCTAATCAGTTCATCTTTTCATCATAATATGTACTTGTACCAAGTTTGATTAAAATCCCATCACAGGGTCATAAGTTAGCGCAGTAACAAAAACCTATCACGGACAGACGGACGCACAGAAAACACAAAAACATAATATACCCTGCAACGTCATCCGGGGAGGCATAAAAATAAACCCATAACAAAGAGGATCAAATTTAGATGAGTCATTTTATATTGATCCTTGCTGTGCTTGGCTAAAATATCCACCTCTTCATCAAGTTGTGAAACATTGTGAATTTCCTCTCGTAGTTTGCCAATTAAAACCAACCACAACAATAAGCCTTTTAGCTTTCCCTTTTTCTGTTCAGCTTGCAGGTGTGCACCGATACCTATAGGAAGCTTGCAGGTGTGCAGCGATACCTATAGGGAGCAGTGTGCAAAGTGTGTGCTGTGACGCTGATGTCGGTTGGGTCATGGCAGAAGTTTGGAATTTGTTCAGAGTATCGGAGATAACTGGCCTACGCCGAGTCAAAAGACACCTTGGCATCTTCAATGTCCACCGACTAATGCTAGCAGGTGGGACACCCGGCTTAACGTCCATCCTGCGAAGCACGAATCCGACCATTTCAAGCCGCGTCAGGAATCAAACCCAGGTTAGATAGCTCAAAGGTAAGTGCACTTGCGTGTGCACCCGCGAGAACCTCACCTCGACTGTAAAGTTTGTTCACTCACACCTCCTCCAGCCATTGGTCGATCTCGACCAAACATGTTGTGAGCACCCAGGGTCTCCCCGAGCGGTGTCCAATTGGGAGTTAGTATCGCATTTCCTTCGTGCTGTGTCATGATGAAGCACTAAGTGAAAGTGGCAAAGGTATAATGCCCACCTGTAGAAACAGCCTTTGAGTGTAAGTGTGGGGTAGGGGATTACAGGTGTCACTGGAGTGTCGAAAACCAAAAGCTTCGTAATTCTGCCAAAGCTTGAACAAGTTAACAAAATGGAAGGTTTAAAAGTGATGAAAAACGGGTGTGGAACCCGAATTAGACAATCATGGTTGAGGATAATTTATACGTGTTTCCCTCTCGTCCTTGTCTTCTCATACTTCATCTCTCAGGTACCGGTAGCGCATACAGACAGGTACAATTGCCGGATTTATAAGGTAGCCTGCAATGTCTTTGCAAGCAACATTTTAGGATTACAAAAATACTTAATTACACACAAACCTTAACTCTTGCACAAATATGGAATCTCAAATGTCCCATCATGACACAAATCATTGTTAAAATAATCTCGACAAAGACACACTCACCTTTGCATGATTATTCATAGTTACTGCGTACAAAAGTAGTCCTTAACAAGTCAAATACCCCTTGTAGCCAATCACCAAGTAGCACTTATAACCAGATTTCCGGTTACCATTTTTGGAAGCCGAAATTCCCCACTTGAACTCCGCCCTTCATTTTGTCTCCGCCCTCCCATCAAATCTGCTATAAAGGAACACTTATTGCAAATGCACCACAAAACAAAGCCACAGCGTCTACTTCAGGAGGAATCACGGAGGGCAGACACAAGCGACAAACTTGGAATATTAAGAGAAAACATGGGACGTCTCCTACTGCTGCTGCTTTTCCTTTCGTGCGTTTGTCTCTCCCTCCAAGCTACGATTGGTCGGTAAGGCAACCCGAATATCGCTTTTGGTGAAGTTGTTCATTCTTTTCGGCCGTCTTGTTGGTCCGGACACCTGTTCGCTTGTCATTGACATGTTGTCACGATGATGTTTTAATCCGCAGGAGGCGCAGGCACGCGGATGGAGAATTCACGCATCTCCTGTCTAAAGCTCGCGGGGAGCGGATAATCCATGCGTACATCGACGCTGCGCTCAAGTAAGTGTCTCTCACGTCACAAATACAACTCGAATTGTGCAGCCACAACATTCTGTGCTCATGTTATCCGCTCGTTCGTCTGTCCAGAAGGAAGACGAAGAAAATGGAGAACAAAAGCATCGAAAAAGCCACAAGGTATTGTTGATGCACAAGCGGCGTATTTAAGACATACAAGGCAGAAGTTCATCGTATTTAAGACATACACACGCTGTTTACTTTTTGGGGTTTTTTAAAATCAAGATTCACATCCAAGTCCTCTCGTTGTGTTTTGAACACCCTTTACAGTGGAAAAAAGCATGGCGGAAAGGATTCCCAAGGATGGACGAACAGATCAGGATGCGGGGCATTATGCAAACGCTGAGCGCTGCGAATACGCTCAAGTATGACCGACTGCAAGAGTAGTATGCACTGTCTGTAAGATGCTTGGCTGGCAGAGCCGAGATCAGGTTTCGGCCAAAAAATGCCAACAGCATTGAATAGATAAAAACAATAGCAAAGAAAAAAAAATCAACCTTGCAACCTCCTTACTTTGCACTACAGATTATATACAGAGCGAAGCGCGATCCAAGAAGTTTTACTGTACGAGTAAGTTTTTGTTGTAGAGGTTTTTATTGCATAAAAATGAAATATATTACATCGAGTTATCTCCTTGTGTAAATATTATTTGGAACATACGATGGCATGAACCATTTCCGAATCCACAACTTTTATGGTTGCTTTTGATGCTTCCTTATTCTGGCGTTAGCACTTTTTCAGTTGTGATTGTCTTCATTTGTTTTTTTTGTTTTGTTTTGTTTTTTAATTTGCATGACATTCTTTATCCATCTCTGCATTCCACTCATTCCTGAATGACCACTCCTCTCAAGATGCTCGTCACAGATACTTCCATATTCGTCTAAGTTATTAAAAATACATTTTTGTCTTACAACCGAATGGTTGCCAACGCATACACAACCCACTTGAATTTGGAGTTGGACGGCCGTGCCGCACTTCTAATGTTTCATGCATAAATGAGTGAATAAAAACACAAATGACATGAACGTTTTGTTGGTTTGTTTTTTGTTGTTGTTTCAATCGTTTTATTTTGGAATTTATCAGAGAGATGGAGAAAAAGAGAAGCCCCGAATGGTAATGATTCTGTGCCCGGGTAATTGTGCCATCGGAGGGGGTTTGAGCTTTGTCCGTGTTTATGCCGCAGGTCGGAATCCAGTGCTGAATTGATGGACAATGGGTTAAAATCGGGGTTTTCATAATCAAGAGCACAGGTCTGCAACCTAGATTTCTGCTTCCTCGTTTAATTGTATAGACAAGAGTATGTGATGAGATACAAATGGAGTAAGAGAAAGAGAATTGGGATGATCACTCCATGAAGATATCTTGAGCAGGACAGGTGAGCTCAGCTACTTGGCTGTAGAGTTTCTTGAATGCTCGCCTAGTAAAGGCATGGTGGGAGACACAAGTGGTTTGGGGAAAGTGAAAAAAGAGAGGTTACTTAGGATTTAACCTAAAGAAGAAGGTACTTCAATTCTAATAGTCATAAAAACATATTAAAACACATCGGGCCCAATAAATATTTGAAATATGGCCCCATCTCTCAATGGTGAAAAAATCACTTGAAAAATTAAAAAAAATACTCGTGTTCGGATCTTCACCAAAATTGATCGACTCGTCCTTGTCACACACCCAACCTCTCTACCAAGTTTCGTCTGAATCCGTCCATAGCTTTTTGAAATCCTGTTATATATCGTTTTTGGCCCCATCTCCCAATGGTGACAAATCACTTAAAAAATTCTTGTATCCGGATCTGTAACCGGATCTTCACCAAAATCTAAGCAATTCGTCCTTGTCGCACACCCAACCTATTCGCCAAATTTAATCCGAATCCGTCCACAACTTTTTGAGATATTCTTCACACAGACAGACAGTCAAACAGACAGGGGTGGAAACATAACCTCCTTCCACCTTCAGTGGTGCAGGTAATGAGTCATTGAAATGTATTTGCCTTGCTCACAAAATGTGTTTTCAGTTAAATGCAATGAACCATTCATAAGAAAACAAAACTATGAGGGTAACCACATGTCAATCTATATAATAATAGCGTAAGGACTCGACTTTGTTATCCCTTTTACCCCGCACCCATTGACCCGATGCCTACGGCACTAATGGATTTACGATCTACGAACCGCGCTCTTTGTTTATCACGTACAGCCATACTCGAAAAATCTGAATTAGCCGACGTTGGGGCCCAAAAGCATCCGATTAACTGCCGATACGACGCCATCTTATTGGCGTCTGCTGGGTGAAGGCGAAGCAAGCCGTCCGCTGACTGGACAGTCGAAGGCGACAGCAAGCCGTCCACTGAGTGGACAATCCTGAGCATGCATTTGTGCCGGTGTCGTCGATCGCGGTGTACGCTAACCTCATCAGGTGAGTTTACTATAATTTCTAAACATTCCGTAAACTGGGTATCTATTTGCCTGCTCCTGTCTTCTCCCACGGCCAGTTATATGTGGCATGTTCAAGAGCACGGTCGTTCAAAGATGTGTATATCAAGGTTGATAATACGAGTACGCAAGGAGTCGTCAGAGGCTTGACTATTACCCCAAACATTGTTTATCCAGAAGTTTTAAAATAATTTCAACCTCTGATACTGCGTTCATTGTATTATATTCCTACTGCTCTGCCTTGACATTGACGCTTACCAATGCGCCAGTATGGGGCTGATTCCAGTCGATTTACTAATCCGTTCATTTTTTTAAAAGTCTATGGTTCTATTGCTGTTCCTTTCCATTGACACATACCACTGCGCCAGTGTGGCCAGAGTGGTGCTATGCCGATTCCTATTACGAATCCATTCATTTTTCAAAAGTATATCGTAGCGTTGTCATTTACGTAGATTGCAATAAATACGTTGTTCATATACGCACTCTTCATTCTCATCTTTCTTCCTAACTCTTACTCGGACAAGCAAATCCCCTATGCCATCCATAATGGTACACTCTATCCATACACCACATCCTCCCTTCCGTGGATGATCCACGGGTTTCGGCTAGTGTTGTACTAATACTGCGACTACTACTTTTCTCTGTTTGATGAGGCAAAGGTTAACCAGCATTGTTTTGCTGCACAATATCCCTTTCATTCTTCCCGCTTATGCGGATGATGTTCCCGTGTTTGCGGGAAGTACAAGAGATATGCAAACAGTTTACGAATGCCAGCAGATGTACTCGACAGAGTCATCTGCTACAATTAATTGTCAGAAGAGCTCAGGACTCCTGGTGGGATGCATGCAGGTGGAGAAACTCCCCACGCTGTTTCAGCAATCGACATGTGGAGTCGTTGTAAACTTAAATATTTGGGGGTCGATTTGTCCAACTCTCGTCGGTGCTCATCACGTCACAACTGGAGCACTCTCGGGGACAAAATACTGTCGGAAGCCGCTATTCGCGGTTAATAAAATGCGACCTGTTTCTCTATTTGCGGAAAAATGTCCTGCGAATTAGCGGGGGTTTTTTCTATTCGCGGCCGTGTTCCGCAAAATCGCGTTTCCCCCCCCCCCCATATTCGCGGCCGCGTTCTGCGAATTCGCAGGGTTTTTTCTATCCGCGGCAGTGTTCCGCAAAATCGTGGGGCTTTTTCCCCATATTCGCGGCCGTGTTCTGCGAATTCGCGGTTTTTCAGGGGCGCAAAAAACACTTCACGAGCCGCTAGCTTGACACATTTCTAAAACCCATCTTTCACCAGCCATGCATAAAGTAGCTGGATGTACACAAAAAAACATCTCATACAAGCCGCGAGCATGACCTGCTTATATTGTACATTCACTGCTGTGTGCTTTGCGTTTATGGCGTCAACGTCAACATTCGCTACATACACAAGAAGGAGAAGGCGATTCGTGAGAAACTTTCAGTGAGCACTGTATCGAGTATGAAGGTGGTCCTCCATGTCCGGAATGTCTACATGGAAAGGATGGAGAAGACCCTCAGAATATGGATGGAGGACAACACGCAGATGAGGGACTTCATGCTGAAAACCATGATGCTGAACCATTCCCTAAACCCGCTCATCGAGGACGAGCTGGGCACCATTCCAAAGGTCTCTGAGGAGGAGGAGCAGGCGGCAGTAATGAGGAAGAGGTGCCGAGGTCTAACCTCACAGTCCAGTTCCTGGGCGAGTTGCTGCAGAGCATGCGGGCGCTGGTTGACAGGTTGGAAGATGCTGACCCAGTCAGGGAAAGGTACATCAAGTTCAAGAGGGGCTTGGATGATTTGCTTCTCCCGTACAAAGATCTGCATCGAAACCAATCTGCATCGCAATCTGCCAGGCAGCTCTCCATTACCCATTTCTTCAGCCCTGCTCCATCCACCTCAAGACCACCATCACCCTCCTCTCCTGCCGCCCTCTCAGTGTCCTCACCAACACCCTCAACTGCTGCCTCTCCCTCAGTGCACGACGTTGCAAGACTATCATTTGGGTCATCCTCAGAGTTTGAGGAATTCATGGGATTTGAAATCATCACCATCATCATCATCATCATCACCATCACCATCACCATTTGAAAGTTGCGTGTGTTTGTAAAATAAAATTTTAAACGTTACATGATGGTGTTTTTTTTTTTTACTTTCACGGTACGGTATGGTTAAACACTTATAATAAACGGTAAGCGCATTCCTTCAATAAATTGGAAATGGTACCTGGTGTTGTGTTTTTTTTAAAATTTGTAAGCATTTTTTGTGAAACTGTAATCATGTGCATTTGCGTTCGAAAACATTTTAAACTTTAAAAAATTTCCTCTATGAATTATGAACCGCCGGGAACCTATAACGTATTCACCCTTTCCCCATTGAAACAATGCAGCTGCATACATTCTCGGGATTTGCCTCACCATTCACAGATTTTGCCTCGCCATTCGCGGTTTGCTCCTCTCTATTCGGGGATTTTCACGACTCGGGAACCTATCCCCCCCTTTTTCCATTGAAACAATGCCCCGCTATTAGTGGGTTTCGCTATTCGCGGCTTTTCCAGGAACGTATCCCCCGCGAACAGAGGGGTCCGAGGGTACTGGCTAAGCTGAGAGACTGGAAAGGGTTCATGAAGATCATCCTCTCTTTGCATGGGAAAACACTTTTCATTAAGTTTATCATTCCAAAGTGCATTTGCGCTCAAAATTTGTTTGTTCAAAATTCGTTCAAAAATAAAAAACAAAAACAAAAGCTGTTGTTCCAAATTTCTTGCATAAGTATTCCAGATGCCTTTCTGGCTAAGATGTAATGGAAATTTTTGGATTTCTTTTGGAGTGGCTAAGCATTGGTTATTGCTGGGAATTCTGACCTTTCCTTGTGCTTAAGGCAGACAGGTTTTTCCTGGCCTTCGGAGCCAAATTTATACTTTTAGGTTACAGACCATTCAGCGTTACCTTTATGCAAATCCAATGCCGCAATAGTTAGTGAACACAAGCATCATATTTGTTCAATAAAGTGCTCAACTGAAATTATAAAAGGCATGTATTTATTCATTATCACTTCCCAAAGCCTTGTTTTTATTGGGAAATGCTGAAGGATTGGTATGCAGTGAAGATGAAAAGAGCAAATGGTGCTCAAACCCAACACAGCACAGCACCCAAAGAACACCATCCCTATTGTGAAGCATGGTGGTGGCAGCATCATGTTATGGGGATGTTTCTCATCAGCAGGAACTGGAGCACTTGTCGGGATGCAAGGGAAAATGGATAGAGCAAAATACAGAAAATTCCAGAGGAAGACCTGTTTCCTTCTGCAAGAAAGCTGAAATTGGGATGGAAGTTCAGTTTTAAGTATGACAACGACCGGAAGCACACAGCCAAAGCTATACTGGAGTGGCTAAGGAACAAAAAGAAAGATGTCCTTGAGTGGCCCAGTCAGAGCCCCAACCTAAATCCAATCAAACATCTGTGGCATGACTTGAGCATTGCTGTCCATCAACGCTCCCCATGCAAGTTGACTGGGCTGAACAGTTTTGTCCAGAAGAATGGGCAAATATTGCCCAATGAAGGTGTGCAAAGTTAGTAGAGACCTATCCCAACAGACACAGTTGTAATTGCTGTCAAAGTGCTTCCACTAAGTATTAACTCAGGGAGGTGGACAGTTATCCAACCAATATATTCTAGTTTTGTATTTTTAGTAAATTTTCTGACATTTGATCCACCACACGGTGACCCGGGTTGCCCCATGATTTTTTAAATCATTTTACATAATTAATTTATTTATTTTAGGGGGAGTGTAACCCGGGTTCACGTGATAGGAAAATCCTTTGTGTCACTCCCCCTAAAATAAATGAATTATTTATGTAAAATGATTTTTTTTAAATCACGAGGCAACCCGGGTCACCACGTGGTGGATCATTTGTAGAATTTTTCACTTGGAAGTTTTGGGTTACGATGTGTAATTAAATGTGGAAAAAGTCTGATTCAATGCATTTTAACTCCAGGCTATAAGGCAACTAAAAGTGAAATTTTGAAAGGGCATGTAGACTTTCTATAGGCACTGTATATATGTATATATATATATATAATTATATATATATATATATATATGTATATAATATGTGTATATATATATATATATATATATATATATATATATATATATATATAATATGTGTATATATATATATATATATATATATATATATATATATATATATATATATATATATATATATATATATATATATATATACAGTCACGTGAAAAAGTAAGTACACCCCATGTAAAGTTTTGACTTTTTCAACATATTTCAACATACAGCTATTTGATCTTCATTTCAACAATATTGATAGATAAAGGTGATATAATATAACAAATATCATGAAACATTTACATTTTGTAGTCCAATGTATAATTTAAATAAACAGAAATGCAAATTTTGCATGTGGAAAAAGTAAGTACACCCTTGGCTCTAATAGGTGGTATTGCCCCCTTTGGCAGAAACAACCTCAAGTAGGCATTTCTTATAACTGTCTACCAGTCTCTGACATTGACTGGGAGAAATTTTTGCCCACTCCTCCATGCAGAATTCTTTCAGCTGTGCGATGTTTGAGGGGTTTCTTGCATGCACAGCTCGTTTCAAATCCCCCCACAACATCTCGATGGGATTTAGATCCATGCTTTGACTTGGCCATTCCAGAACCCTCCATTTCATTCTTTTCAGCCATTCCTTGGTGGATTTACTGGTATGTTTAGGGTCATTGTCATGTTGCAAGGTCCACCTTTGGTTGAGCTTCAACTTTCCGACAGATGGCCTCACATTATCCTCAAGCACCCTCTGGTACAATGAAGAATTCATAGTGGATTATATGATGGTGAGCTGCCCAGGCCCTGATGCAGCAAAGCTGCCCCAAACCATAATATTTCCACCACCATGCTTTCCAGTTGGTATCAGGTTATTGTGGTGAAATGCTGTCTTTGGTTTTCGCCAAACATGTCTTCTGGTACTGTGGCCAAATAGCTCTACCTTTGACTCATCTGTCCAGAGCACATTGTTCCAGAAGTGCTGGTCTTTGCCTAGGTGTTCATTGGCAAACTTTAGTCTTGCCCTGATGTTCTTTCTGGACAGCAAAGGTTTCCTCCTGGCACACCTCCCATGTACATCAAATTTGTGCACCCTCTTTCTGAAGGTAGACTCGTGCACTTTGACATCAACAGTGGCAAGAGCTACCTGTCGGTCCCGTGATGACATTCTGGGGTTCTTCGAGACTTCTTTCAGCATCTTGCGGTTGCTCTCGGGCTGAACTTGCTGGGGCGGCCTGGCCTGAACAAGTTGGCAGTTGTTTGGAATCTTCTCCACTTGTAGATGATCTTCCGGACAGTAGAATGATTGATTTCGAAATTGTTTGGAGATCTTTTTAAATCCCTTCCCAGACTCGTAGGCATCTATAACCTTCTTTCTGAAGGCCTCAGAGAGCTCTTTTGATATAGGCATGGTGACGCCGCACACCTCAACAACAAAGAGCAAAACAAACTAAATGTCTGAGGTTTAAATAAGACAGGTTCCTCCAAGATCCTCTCTAACGATGTTCTAATAATTTGCACCTGAGCTGGTGCACCTGATTCTAATTTTAGGTATTTGAAGTAGTGATAAATGTAGGGGTGTACTTACTTTTTCCACATGCAAAATTTGCATTTATCTTTATTTAAATTATACAATGGACTACAAAATGTAAATGTTTCATGATATTTGTTATATTATATCACCTTTGTCTATCAATATTGTTGAAATGAAGATCAAATAGCTGTATGTTGAAATATGTTGGAAAAAGTCAAAGCTTTACATGGGGTGTACTTACTTTTTCATTTGACTGTACATATTGTCACGCAAATCCCTCAGTTAATACCAGGGCTCGCGGATGACCAAACGGGCTTTAACTCCGAGGCGACGATCAAATCGGATTCGGCCATAAAAGCGTGGGCGTAAAAATGAAGAGGAAGAAGCGGCAAGCGCGTACCTGTAGATCCGACGGCAGCTCTCGATCCTGCATGGAATGAACTCAAATGAACACAGGATTTTTGAATTGCAAAGAAAATAATACAAGGGTTTATTTTATATATCTCAGGACAGGAAAACGCGGCGATAAATAAATGTCCTAATCGGGACGTCCCCACACCTCACTTCAGAAACGAGACAAAGGAATGAATGAAATAAAGAAATCGTCGTGTGGTGTTCTGTGAGATGTGGTGTGTGATTATTTGTCTGTAGTGGTGCATCCGTCGTCCAACGTGGACCCCTCAGTCCGCCTCGCTCGCGCGCTCCGCCAGGCCCCGAGCGACCCGCCCAGCGGCACGCCCCGCTCCAAGCTCCTCGTCGGTCGCACACGAGGTCCCGTTCGCTCACAGCACCGAGCGTCGCTCCAAGCTCCGAGAACACCCAGGGAAGCGAGCGCGAAGGAAAACAAGGGAAGAAACCAGCCAAGAGTCCAGCGCAGAGTAGCACAAGCATGAAGGGTGGATCTCCAACACGAAGCACGAAGGGTCCAGCGCTAAGAGAGAGAGAGAGAGAGAGAGAGAGAGAGAGAGAGAGAGAAAATGTCGTCGAGCGAGTCCTTTTGTCACCTGGGGTGTGACGTCAATTCTTTCTCTGCCCCAACCAGAGCCTCGCATATTCTTGGTCTCTCGAACCTTCTCCCGCCACCGGCGCTTGTCCTCCAATCAGCAACCTGCTGTTAAGGAGCTTTGGCGCCCTCCGCCCCGATTGGCTGCATCTTTGCGCCCTCTACACCAACCAATCACACGTTCCCTGGGCGTGGTTATAGCTTGTCTCACACGATGTTCGACGCCCACGCCGGTGTTGTACGTGGCCGCTTCCTGCTTGTCTTCCAAAGTCGTTGTGGTAAGGGAGGGGAATTATTTAATGTGTGCACTATGGGACCTATCTACGTGGTTATATGAGTGCGTTGCCATAATGGACACTGGATTGGCGATAGAGGGAACGATGAACGAGGGAATTTTACCTATAATCCCTGAACTAATTAGCATGCCCCGCCCCCTCGCGGCGGGGACACAGATACGACTTATTCCGACATCCGGCTGAACATAGAACTTATTACAGGTGAATTCCCTATCACGACAGTCGGATACCTACCTATGCAGATCTACCTGGCTCTAGATATTCCTCTATCCCCCCGACATAACAATATACATGTATAAAGCCCATCAAAAATGACACGTGAGCATGCCAAAGTGAAGTCTGGGCCGAGTGTTAGGTGTGCTTATATCATCTTTATTTGTTAGACATCCCACAGACATAAATGAACACTCGTTTTACTCTGCACACATTGCACATCACGTGCAGCAAATTTCACCTCCCTGTGCCTTGTATTTATTGTGATTACAAAAAATACCGCTTCTGTTACATATTTATGTGAATGTATGTGAATTACCATTCAGGTCTTTGCTTATCAATGTGTAGTCGATTAAGGGTTGTTGTGGTTGGAGGGTCAGGAGCCCTTCTGAAAAAGAGACCGGAAACGGAAGAAGAAAAGACACGAGGGAGAGAAGCGACGAGGATTCTTCTTCCTCGCCCCGCTCCGACGAAAGGTGGGATCGATCTGGAGCCGCGTGGAAAAGCGGCGTTCCCAAGCCCGTCTGGCGAGAGGAGTTACCGGGACGTGTACATACCCGGTGGACACGTCAAGTTGCCGTGGGGGCCGTGCACCGACCCAGCGTCTGGCACCGTTCGCGGCACCGTCTACAAAGACGCGTACGGGTCGCACGTTGGGGCCTAACACGCGTGGCAAGCGGCGTGTGGCTTTTGCTTGCTTTACAGTACCCGCTTCGCGTGGCCACGAGGGGGCTGCAGCCGTGGTTCCTGGTACGATACATGCCCGGTGGAAACACGTCCACCCGGGGTTCGTTCAACCGCCCGAGTGCGGCGACGCCGACCATCATCTTGGTCAGGAGGGGCCCAGAGACATTGTGAGGGACAGAGACCAAAAGGGGGTCGTGAGTACAAAAGGGGACACACATATATAAGATGGCCATCTTAATCATCTAGGGGATTGATTGTGGATTGTGAATTGTTGATGGTTGTTTGTTGTTGATTGCTCGGGGAAAATATCCTTGATTGTAGCATTGAAATTGTATGGTATCATTACCCTTGAAATATATCATTGAAACTCAGTTTTCTCTTGGGTGGAATTCCTATGGATTGCGTGGCGAAAGCGCATATGTGATAGAACTTTCTGGCGAAGTTCCTCTCACGGTCCGGGGGTCACCGAGACCAGGTAGTCACCGAGGGGACCACGTAACAGAATTGGGGGCTCGTCCAAATTACGATTTGCGGATTCGAAATTGGGTCTACGTCCGGGATTTAAAATTGGATAACATAATAAAATAATAATTTTATTAATTAAAATTTATTAATTAATTATTAATTGGTAAATTTTTGAGAAATTGTGGTAAAGTCTTGGGTGAAGGTTAACAGGTGTTAACGATAGTCATCATGGTGTTTGTTGCACAGAACTTTGCGGTAACACCTAGTGAGGCACAGTTCCGAGCGTTACTAAAAGCGGACCTCTTGAAATTGGCCAAACATTTTAACTTGGAGGTCCGAACTAATTTGAGGAAGGCAGAGTTGCAGACCACGGTGATACAGTCTATGGTGGGATTAGGAACATGGGACGAGTTAGCCTGGCAGTGGCTACCCGAAGAACCAGAAGACGTTGAGCTCCGGAAACTGGAGTTGCAATTACGGAGCCAGGAACGGATTAAAGAAGAAGAAAGGAAAGCAGAAAAGGAAAGAGCAGAAGAAGAAAGGAAAGCAGAAAAGGAAAGAGCAGAAGAAGAAAGGAAAGCAGAAAAGGAAAGAGCAGAAGAAGAAAGGAAAGCAGAAAAGGAAAGATCAGAAGAGGAAAGGAAAGCAGAAGAGAGGAGAGAAGAGAAGCAAGCAGAGGAAAGGAGAGTGGAACGAGAACTCCAGGAAAGGTTAAAAGAAGAAGAAAGGAAAGCAGAAGCGAGGAGAGAAGAGAAACAAGCAGAGGAAAGGAGAGTGGAACGAGAACTCCAGGAAAGGTTAGAAGGGAGAAAAGCAGAGGAGAGGAGAGCTGCAAGGGACCTCGAAGCAGAGGAGAGAAAAGCGGAAAGGGAATTAAAGGAACGTGACATGGAGCTTCAGCAGGAAATTAAATTCAAGGAGCTGGAGTTAATGAGAGAACGGGGAGAGGTACCACCCTTGCTGACGGGGTCGACACCTAACCAGAAAACCTGGGATGTGGGCAGACATGTGAGGCTAGTTCCACCGTTCAGTGAAAAGGAAGTCGCGAAATTTTTTCCACACTTTGAGAAAGTGGCTCGACAATTAAACTGGCCGGAGGAGGCCTGGACCATACTAGTGCAAAGTGTGCTGGTGGGAAAAGCTCAAGAGATTTATTCGGCGCTACCAATGGACCAATGTGCAGATTATGAGGTACTGAAGAAACACATCCTCAAAGCCTATGAGTTGGTTCCGGAAGCTTACAGGCAAAAATTCAGGAACGCCAGAGAGGCAGAGAAGAATTGGAATGGCAAGGATTTGGAGGGTCGGACCATAACAGTAGGGAAGGCATTTCGTAGGCGTCGAGAGGTCTACAGGAGAGGACAACTGGGCGGTAGTTTTGGTGGTGGCCGCAATCAATATTATTATGGAGGCTCCCTGAGTTACGGCAGCTCCCGAAGGAAGGATTGTCAAAGTAGTGGCCGAGAAGGAGACCGCTATTCATGGGACTACAGTGACAAGCGGTCCCACCATAATTATTAGGGAAGTTCTGAAAAGTTGAAGCACTGAATGCGGCGGAGCCACAGAGCCAAGATTCCTACACGGATTAACCGTGAACGCCACGTTCCTAAAGGCGTCCATGTAGTGAACTTTCATGCACGGACTAACCGTGAACTCCACGTTCCTCAAGGCGTCCATGTAGAGAACTTTCCTGCACGGACTAACCGTGAACTCCACGTTCCTAAAGGCATCCATGTAGTGAATACTCGGCTTGGCCTCCCGGAAAAAGTGCTATCGAGTTGTTTAACTTTGGATCTTTGATCAACCCCTTAACCTTCATTCACAAGAAACTGACAGTCAAAGTCAGAGGGTCATGAGATGGAGTTTGGCTTGGCAGGAGTCCAACGGGAAATTGAACATGTAAAGGGCAGGGACAATGTCGTTGCTGGTGCTTTGTCCAGAGTGAATTACCTTTGAAAATCTCTGGGGGTTTTGTGAAATTTGGTTGCTTTATTTTTTAAGTGATAACTGTGCCCGGGGGGAACTGATAATGTGGGGGGGGGGGGGGGGGGGGTTGAGTTATCTGGTTTGTTTATCCAAATTGGCCGGCAAAGAAAGTTTTCGCTGGGTTCAAACTTTCTTTCTTGAAGGGGGGGAGTGTTACATATTTATGTGAATGTATGTGAATTACCATTCAGGTCTTTGCTTATCAATGTGTAGTCGATTAAGGGTTGTTGTGGTTGGAGGGTCAGGAGCCCTTCTGAAAAAGAGACCGGAAACGGAAGAAGAAAAGACACGAGGGAGAGAAGCGACGAGGATTCTTCTTCCTCGCCCCGCTCCGACGAAAGGTGGGATCGATCTGGAGCCGCGTGGAAAAGTGGCGTTCCCAAGCCCGTCTGGCGAGAGGAGTTACCGGGACGTGTACATACCCGGTGGACACGTCAAGTTGCCGTGGGGGCCGTGCACCGACCCAGCGTCTGGCACCGTTCGCGGCACCGTCTACAAAGACGCGTACGGGTCGCACGTTGGGGCCTAACACGCGTGGCAAGCGGCGTGTGGCTTTTGCTTGCTTTACAGTACCCGCTTCGCGTGGCCACGAGGGGGCTGCAGCCGTGGTTCCTGGTACGATACATGCCCGGTGGAAACACGTCCACCCGGGGTTCGTTCAACCGCCCGAGTGCGGCGACGCCGACCATCATCTTGGTCAGGAGGGGCCCAGAGACATTGTGAGGGACAGAGACCAAAAGGGGGTCGTGAGTACAAAAGGGGACACACATATATAAGATGGCCATCTTAATCATCTAGGGGATTGATTGTGGATTGTGAATTGTTGATGGTTGTTTGTTGTTGATTGCTCGGGGAAAATATCCTTGATTGTAGCATTGAAATTGTATGGTATCATTACCCTTGAAATATATCATTGAAACTCAGTTTTCTCTTGGGTGGAATTCCTATGGATTGCGTGGCGAAAGCGCATATGTGATAGAACTTTCTGGCGAAGTTCCTCTCACGGTCCGGGGGTCACCGAGACCAGGTAGTCACCGAGGGGACCACGTAACACTTCTGTACACTGACCTTGAGGCTCAGTTTGCAAGCCACCGTCTACAATTCCAATGTAAGAGGCATAATTACTCTTCTTTTGGGTCTTCGGAGTCCTTGGGGTCTTTTGGGTCCACTGGGTCAGTTGAGTCTTTTTGGTCATCTAGGTCTTTTGAGTCATTTGAGTATTTTGGTTCCTCAATCTGGATATTTGGGGTATTTAAGGGTCTTTGGGGGTATTTTGGGTCTTAGGGGTAATTTGGGTCTTTGGGTCCCCAGGGTCTTTAAGGGTCTTCTTGGTCTTTTCAGTCTTTTGGATTGTTTGGGTCTTTGGGGTCTACGAGGTCTTTTGGGTCTTCTGGGTCTTTTCAATCCTTTCAGTAACCGGAATCTTTGGGATATTTGGGGTCTTTGGGGTTTTTTCGATCTTCATGGTATTTTCGATCCTTTCAGTAATTGGGATATTTTGGGTCTTCAGGGTCTTTTCGATCTTTTCGGTCTTCAGGGTCTTTAAGAGTCTTTGGGTCTTTAATAGTCTTCAGGGTCTTCAGGATATTTTGGGTGTTTGGGGCCCATTGGGACTTCAGGGTCGTTTCAGTCTTTTGAGTCTTCAGGGTATTTTGGATATTTTGGGTCCTCTGGGTCTTTTGTATCCTCGGGGTATTTTGGGTCTTCAGGCTCCTTTGGGTCTTTGGAGTCTTTAGGGTCTTCGGGGGTCTTTCTTTGGGATATTTGGGGTCTTTTGGATGTTTGGGGTCTTTTGGGTCTTCCTGGTCTTTTGGGTCTTTAAGTCTTCAGGGTCTTTTTGGTTTTCAGGGTATTTGGGGTATTTTGGGTCCATTGGGTCTTCAGGGTCTTTTGGGTCTTCGGGGTATTTTGGGTCTTTGGGGTATTTTGGGTCTTTGGGGTCCATTGGATTTCAGGGTCTTTTCAGTCTTTTGGGTCTTTAGTGTCCATTGGGTCTTCAGGGTCTTTTGGATCTTCAGAGTCCTTGGGGGTCTTCTGAGTGCATGGGGTCTTTCAGGTCCTCTTTGTCATTTGGGTCCTCTGGGTTGTTTGGGTCTTTTGGATCATTGGGGTCTTCAGGGTCTTTTGGATCAATTGGTTCTTCAGGGTCTTTTCAGTCATTTGGGTCTTTGGGGTCTTTTGGGTCTTCAGCGTATTTTGGGTCTTCAGAGTCCTTGAGTTCTTCTGGGTCCTTGGGGTCTTCATGGTATTTTGTGTCTTTAACAGTGTACAGGCTATTTTGGATCTTCGGATATTTTGGGTCCATTGGGTCATCGGGGTCTTCAAAGTCTTTTAGGTATTTTAACCGGTGGACACAGTCGTGTTCAAAGATTGCCCATTAAACCCCCCACTCAAATCCCTCCGAAAGCACTACTCAAAACCTTTAAAACCTACCCTTATGCAGAGAAACCTGTGTTTTATATGGTATAATATTGTTGTGGATATGAGAATGTTTTTTTATTTTATTGTTGTGGTAAAACGTTGTTGTAAAAGGTTGTTGTAAAATATCACCCCTCCTCCCTCCGTTTGTGGTTGTATAAAGGTCAAAGGGCGTTCCCGTAGTTAGTCCATAAAACATACATGCAGGACACGATATATCTTTTTTGACAGTTATATCCTTATTATGTGTATTAGTGTAAGGCTGTGTCTTCCATTAATTGAAATACTCCATTGCACCAGTGAAAGAGAATAGATTCCCTTTCCTTCCCATCCCCAAAACCTCCATTTCCATATTACATCCCCTCTCGTCACTGCTGAGCCCTCGATTCCCAATCACCTCCCCTCCAATAACCGCCATTGACCATGTGCTTTGAGTCGGAGAAGAAAGGCGTGTCTCCACCTCGTCAGAGGGGAGGAGGGGCGTGCCCGCCCGTCGTCATCCAAGGCGGAGCCCGAGGGTCGCGCGACCAACCAGGGCCGAGGTGAGCACCCCGATGGGCGTGTCCAAAACGCCGGGGGCGTAATCGCTGGAGGCGCTATAAAAGGCGCAAAACGGAAGTGGTCACGAGGAGTTGGTCAGGGATGCACAAGGAGTTGGTCGCAAGGAGTTGGTCAGGGATGCACAAGGAGTTGGTCGCAAGGAGTTGGTCAGGGATGCACAAGGAGTTGGTCGCAAGGAGTTGGTCTGAGTTGGTCTGAGTCGGTTGCGTTGGTAAGGAGTCGGTGGTCAGTTGGTTGCGGTGCGGAGTCGGTGGTGAGGAGTGAGAGAAACAAGAAAGAGTTGAGGGTTTGGACCAGACAAGTCCTGGGAACGCAGCGGACGGAGGCCGCAGCAGCAAGAGCACCCAACAGCCAAAGGGGGCCTGAACGGCGGTTTGGAGCAGGGCCGAAGAGGAACGGCGGCTGCTAAACGCGCCGGTGGTGCTGCGGGACCCCCTTGGACCTCCCTCTCCCTCCAACCATCCACCTCCTGCCTTTCCACCCTTCTTGTATACGTGAGTTTGTTTTGTTTGTTCTGTCCCTGGGTATTTAATTAAGTCTGTAGGTAAGCTAAAATTTGCACTGTGTCACCTGCGTCTTATGTGTTGTAAATAAACTTGATTGTTCCTTTTTGCTTGTGTGTAAATAGTCAATAAATTCAGTCGTATTTCCAAACCTTTCTTGGCCTTCGTTTTCCTCTTTACATTGCGTCGTTTTTGTCTTTTCCCTCATTGAGCAGCTGTGGTGCGATACGGCCAAAGTCCTGGGTGAATCGGGTGAGCCAGGGATCCTGTTAGGTCGCGGCAATACCAAACCGCTCGGTAACTAACATCTTAATCCGCGATCTGTAACAATTGGTGTCTGGGAGTGGGATTCGAGGCCCGAACCAAATTTTTAAAACGAGTAGAAAAAAAAAAAAAAAAAAAATTGGTCAAAATTACGAGCTGCCGAAATTTGTTTTGTTTAAAGCAAAACCCGAATTTTGAAATCGCGCCATGGCTGGGCAAGGCGACGGGATGCCGGTGGGAGAGCTAGAAGAGGGGTTAGGAGTAACCCAGGATCAACTGGAGGGGAGCAATGAGGAGGCGGTTGAGGGAGTATCAGACGCACAAAATGGCGCGCTCGCGCACGTGGTTGAAGAGTCCCAAAATAGCGGCGCCGCGGAGGGCGAGCCCGCGGTGGCGGCTGGGGACGCTGGGCAAACCGGGTTTGACCTCAGATTATTCTTGACCCAACTGAATGCAAAAATGGATAGTATGGGGGGCCAAATGGGAGCAATGAGGGACGAAGCGAGGGGTACCAATGCCCAAATTGGGGAGTTAGACAAGAAATTTGGGAAGTTAGACAATAATTTTGAGGGGTTAGACAACGGGATAAAAGAGGTGAAAAATGGGTTAACGGGGTTAGAAAATAGGATGGAGGACAAATTGCGGGAGATAGGGGAACAATCTGCCAGGGAAATCAAACGAATGGGAAACCAGATAGAGGAGGTGCAAATCGGGTTAGAAAGTAAACTGGATGCTCAGAGGGATGAATTGGGACAGATGAGGGTGGCATCTACAAAAGAGATGGGGGAGATGAAAGAGGAGATACGACGAGGTGTGGGTGAGGAGGTTTCGGGGCTACGCGAGGAGGTAAAGCGAGGTGAAAAGCGTATAGAGAAAGAGGTGAGAAATAATACGGCAAAGTTACAAGGGGGAATAGAAGATCTGACGGAGGAGGTGGAACAGCTGACAGAGGGACAAACGAAGTTAGTGGAGCAGGTTCAAAGGAACACTGCAGTACTCGGAGGGTTAAAGGCGACACAAAAAGAAATTAAAAACGAATTAATAGCGACGCAGAGGCAATGTCAGATGGTACGGGAGGAACTGACAATGAGGGTGGACGAGGTGACAGAGATAATGGAGACAAAGGACCGGCAGGTGAGGCTGCACATAGAGACGGTCACGGTAGCCTTAGAGGACGAACTTGAGGAGACGCACCGAGAAATAAAAGAGGTTAAACAAAAATTAGAGGAAGTGGAAGAAGAGGTGAGTGAAATTAAGAAGAGACGGACAGAAACTAAGAGAGAAATAAAGGAGGAGATAGCGGAATATGTGCAAGGTCGGTGCTCAACTCATGATGTGATGCTCACTAACCGAATAAAGAGTTTGCAGGTGGCAAAGGAGGTGCGGAGACGAAGTACGGAGGTGAGTGGCAATGTATATGATGTGAGGAAAGCTTCAGTCGGCTTGGGGGTTGCTTTGGATCCGGGTGTTCGTGAAAGGCCGTTGGTGAAGTGTGCGACAGGTCTGGTGTGCGAAAAAAGAGGTGTGCGAGAATGTCCGACCATGGGGTGTGTGAGGAAAAAGTGCACGCCGAGGAGTGAGTGTGCCGTCAAGAGTGAGTTGGTCGAAGCGCGTGTGCGAGGGAGCACATGGAAGCGCGGTGTGGTAAGTGTTACAGAGGGTGTGACGGGAGAGTGTGCGCGAGAAAGGTGTGTGACGGACAGGTGCATGGGGAAAGAGTGCGCTGTCAAGAGTAAGGGTGAGTGCGTTGTCAAGAGTAAGGGTGAGTGCGTTGTCAAGAGTGGTGGTGAGAGTAGTGAGAGTGACAAGGAGCGTGAGTTGGTTGTGACAGGTGAGCGAGGATGCACACCGGGAATGGTAGAGCGTGAGTGGGAATGCACGCTGGAATTGGTAGTGAGGCACGTGGTTGGGTGTGCGGGTGAGAGCACACCTGTGATTGTCACAAAGGAGGTGACCGAGAAAGGGGCGCGAAGAGGTGTGTTGGTGAGGTATGCGACCAACGAATGTGTGCCAAAGTGTTCGGTGGTCAGGTGTGTGACCAAGTCGGTGAGCGGAATGAGTGTACCGAGGTGTGTAAGAAACGGTACGACGAGGAGCATGGAAACGGCTGCATGTATGAGCAAGAAAGGGGTAGCGTATGCTTGTAAGCATCCAGGTGAGGCGTCGACGGTAACCGGTTTAGCAGTTAGGGCGACTTATAGCCGAATCGGGCCCTCGGTGCGTGCCGGGCTTCGCGTGCCGCGAGAACCAGCGGGGATCCGAGCCACGGCGGGTTCGAAAGGACCGCCGTGCGCGATCCACGCTGGGCCTCGCGTGGAACGGCCGCGTCCGGGCTCCACTAGGCGGAGCGGGCAGCCCGATAGGAAGGGTCGTTATGGCGACCACGTTTTGTTGAGACGTGCCGGCAGGTCGAGATCGGGACATTGGATGGCTCCACGCCGAGGTGGTGCGTGGGATCTCGGCCCGGGTAAGCCCCCGTCCCTGCACCGAATGCGGGACGTGTCCAGCCGCTGGCACCAAACAACCCGCATTCATGGCTTGGCTTTACGAAGCCGGGCTTTGGACAGGAATTGGCGCACCGAGAGGCATTAGTGAGTAGACTGTGTGATGAGGATAGTGTTTTGGCCCCAAAATTAGAGAAAAACAAAATTTGATGATTGGCAAAGGATTGGCAGTGATGATGGGCAGATGATGGGCAGTGATTGGCAAAATTTTTGATTTGTTGCAATTTGATGTGCAAAATTGGTAGTGAGCGATGGGCCCGGTGGGTAAGGGGGGCATCCCTGCCACCCTTCCCATGTGGGGCAAATGCGCAATAGCTTATGGGGTGTATGGCAGTGAAAACTAGCCCGGGTGGGTTAGGATATTGATAGGGATCTAGCGAAGATGACATTAGGTGACGTTAAGGTTAGTTAGTGACTGATACCTGTAGTGGGGACGCAGGTAGATTAGTGTGGATGATAATGACGTGGGAGCGCAATAGTTTAAAGGGACGACTGGGAAGCGCAAGTTTCAGAAGGGAGTAGTTAGCTGAGATGATGTCGTGTGTGTGAGAATTGAACAGGTGTGATTGCACAGGTGTGCAACTGAACAGGTGTGTGGAGCAGTGTATGAGGGAGTAGTGGTGATTGTGTGTTGTGTTGACCAACTGGTCCAGGAAGAGGAGGAGGGTGCAGGTGGCACCAGGTAGGATTGCACAGGTGTGCAACGACAGGTGAATGAAAGACAGGTGTATGGAATAAATGGTATGGAGTATTGGAATGGATGGTCGTGGAGTGAGTATGGTGGAAATTGTGGAGTGGAGTGGATGGTGCGAAGGTGTGAATGGGGGAAGAGTGGACCCCCATCACGGATACCCGGGGCGGGTAGTGCAAGTGTTAGGTAGAGGGTATAGGTAAATTGTGGTTGGATATTGGCATCTGTGGTGCGAGGTGAAAGAATGGTATTTGGATGGGTGCATTAGTGTCGTGGAAATGGCTGGGCGGGTAGCCTGTTAGTGTGTGTAGTTGGTTGGGCGCTCCACCACTGTGAGGATGTCGGCCAGGTGAGGCCGCAGGTGGGCTCTGGGAGCCGGTAGTAGTTGTTGTGGATGGGGCCCGAGGATCCGGAGGACGGACCCGGGTAGCCCAGTGCCAGAGGGCACCGAGTGGGGTGACAGAGCCAGGAGGGGCCTGCCCCAGTTAGATAGGTTAGGGTGAGGAGCTAGGTAAGCTCGGGTGGCAACTACAGTGGTGGAGGTGTGCAGGTGGGTAGACCTGCTGGGAGAGTTACACGTCGCGGCCCAGAAATTGTGCGAGGGCACCGGGAGATGAATCGGGGGAGTGAGACCCCAAATTGAAAAGCACCACAGTTTGGTCAATGGGAATTGGTTTTTAGAACCCATAGTGTAAGTTGGCCAATGGATTGGCAGGGAGAGACCCCGGGTAGTGTAAAGTGTGTTAAAATCATTGAGAGGATAGTTAGGAAGAAGGATCTCCTCGCACCATCTGCATCCACTCACCTGAGGTGACAGGTACTCCGCACCATGCCATGTCTTATTATTTTTACTGTGCAAATGTTTGGATTGTGAGACGCATCATGACGTGGGTGTGACATTGTGCGTAATTCCATCTCTCCCTCCTTATGAGGATTGATGATGAATTGGTGATGGCAAATTTTGAAGTAGAGGGATTGTAGAGACGAATTTGGTAAAGGGGAAATATGGGGAAGACGTGACAGTAGTGACGAATTTGTAAATGGGTAGATTTTTGTACATATGGGGTAAGGGCAAGGGTAGGGTAGGTGACAGGGGGGTGACGTACGGTAGGGACAAGCTTTCTCACTTCGCCCTCCGTACGCATTTCGCCTTGCATTGCCTTATTGACGTGTACCCTTGTGACCTTACCCCTCGCTCAATTGTCTTTCTTTTGTCTCCCACATGACCTGTGCACCGTTGGGCGCCGAGGGGAGCGTGCGTGGGTCGGCCATTGTGCGCCCGAAATTCCCAGAACCAGCTGTCTGCATCGATGCACCACATTATGGACCACATGTCTGTGGCCGAGCACCACTTATGGACCCCATGGGTTGGGGCATGGCCCCTCTGCTGGAACCGGCCATGAGGGCCCGAAATCTTGCTGGCGGACCTTGGCCACAGGGCACCGATGCCCCACAGGTGAACCACACTAGTCGGCCCTGGGGCCATAAATAAAATCAAATAAAAAAGGGACACATGGGGCACACTTTATTGCAAATAGGCCGCCAGTAAGAAAAGCAAAGAAAATGACAACAACTGGAAGAGATAATAATAACCAGCAGAGGGAGCCGAAGAGCAAGAGATCACCTGCAGGGTTAGGGGTTGTTGAATTTATTTTTATTAATTGAACACTGATGAACAATGGTGACTGCACCGATTGGTGCTTGGGTGTGTATTGGTGCGGTTTTGGGTGCGTTCATGGTGCGTCGATGCAGAGCAGACTGTCTCCCCCCCAGAAAGAACAATCACAGGTCCTGGGTTAGTTTTGTAAATAAAAATAGCGTCATTGTAAATAATGCTTCCCACCGTCAGTGTGTAGTTTGAAGACCATTCCGCAATTCGGTTAACTGTGGGCGTAAGTCTGTTAGGCAGGGTGCAATGGAGCAGCGGGACACATTTATTATGTTTTAAAACTGTCGCACTCAGGGTCAGGTTAAAAGTAGAGGGAACTACACCTACGTGCCACACTAAGGTAAAAGTTATAGGCCCGGGACATGCCTAAGGGGAGGAGGGTGCAGTGTTGTGGATATGAGAATGTTTTTTTATTTTATTGTTGTGGTAAAACGTTGTTGTAAAAGGTTGTTGTAAAAGGTTGTTGTAAAATATCACCCCTCCTCCCTCCGTTTGTGGTTGTATAAAGGTCAAAGGGCGTTCCCGTAGTTAGTCCATAAAACATACATGCAGGACACGATATATCTTTTTTGACAGTTATATCCTTATTATGTGTATTAGTGTAAGGCTGTGTCTTCCATTAATTGAAATACTCCATTGCACCAGTGAAAGAGAATAGATTCCCTTTCCTTCCCATCCCCAAAACCTCCATTTCCATATTACATCCCCTCTCGTCACTGCTGAGCCCTCGATTCCCAATCACCTCCCCTCCAATAACCGCCATTGACCATGTGCTTTGAGTCGGAGAAGAAAGGCGTGTCTCCACCTCGTCAGAGGGGAGGAGGGGCGTGCCCGCCCGTCGTCATCCAAGGCGGAGCCCGAGGGTCGCGCTACCAACCAGGGCCGAGGTGAGCACCCCGATGGGCGTGTCCAAAACGCCGGGGGCGTAATCGCTGGAGGCGCTATAAAAGGCGCAAAACGGAAGTGGTCACGAGGAGTTGGTCAGGGATGCACAAGGAGTTGGTCGCAAGGAGTTGGTCAGGGATGCACAAGGAGTTGGTCGCAAGGAGTTGGTCAGGGATGCACAAGGAGTTGGTCGCAAGGAGTTGGTCTGAGTTGGTCTGAGTCGGTTGCGTTGGTAAGGAGTCGGTGGTCAGTTGGTTGCGGTGCGGAGTCGGTGGTGAGGAGTGAGAGAAACAAGAAAGAGTTGAGGGTTTGGACCAGACAAGTCCTGGGAACGCAGCGGACGGAGGCCGCAGCAGCAAGAGCACCCAACAGCCAAAGGGGGCCTGAACGGCGGTTTGGAGCAGGGCCGAAGAGGAACGGCGGCTGCTAAACGCGCCGGTGGTGCTGCGGGACCCCCTTGGACCTCCCTCTCCCTCCAACCATCCACCTCCTGCCTTTCCACCCTTCTTGTATACGTGAGTTTGTTTTGTTTGTTCTGTCCCTGGGTATTTAATTAAGTCTGTAGGTAAGCTAAAATTTGCACTGTGTCACCTGCGTCTTATGTGTTGTAAATAAACTTGATTGTTCCTTTTTGCTTGTGTGTAAATAGTCAATAAATTCAGTCGTATTTCCAAACCTTTCTTGGCCTTCGTTTTCCTCTTTACATTGCGTCGTTTTTGTCTTTTCCCTCATTGAGCAGCTGTGGTGCGATACGGCCAAAGTCCTGGGTGAATCGGGTGAGCCAGGGATCCTGTTAGGTCGCGGCAATACCAAACCGCTCGGTAACTAACATATTAATCCGCGATCTGTAACAATATATATATATATATATATATATATATATATATATATATATATATATATATATATATATATATATATATATATATATTGTTACTGATCGCGGTTTAGATGGTATGATGGGCCGAGCGGATGGTCCAACCGCGACCGTTACAGGATCCCCGACTCACCCGATTCCACCCAAACGTTGGCCGGATCGCACCGCAGCTGCTCAATGAGGGAAAAGACTAAAACGACGAATGCAAAGAGGAAAACGAAGGCAAAGAAAGGTTTGGAAATACTACTGAATTTATTGACTATTTACACACCTAAGCAAAAGAAAAGCAGTCACGTTTATTTACAAGCACATAAGACGCAGGTGACACAGTGAAATCTTTAGCTTACCTACACAAGCTTAATTAACCCAGGACAGAACAAACAGAACAAACTCACGTACACAAGAAGGGTGGAAAGGCAGGAGGTGGATGGCTGGAGGGAGAGGGAGGTCCAAGGGGGTCCTGCAGCTCAACCGGCGCGTTTAGCAGCCACCGTTCCTTTTCGGCCCTGCTCCAAACCGCCGTTCAGGCCCCCAAGCTGCTCTTGTGGCTGCTGTGGACGTCGCGTGCTTTGCCAGGCCTTGTCCGACTCGTCTGGTCCAAACCCTCAACTCGTTCTTGGTCCACTCACTCTTTACCACCGACTCCTCACCGCAACCAATGCAACCAACTGACCACCGACTCCACTGACTGACTCCTCACGACTCTCCCCTGGCAACCGACTCACTTGCTTCCTGCGTGCGCGCCTTTATAACGCCTCCGGCGATTAAGCCGCCGGCCTTTAGGACACGCCCATCGGGGTGCTCACCTCGGCCCTGGTTGGTCGCGCGACCCTCGGGCTCCGCCCTTGATGACGACGGGCGGGCACGCCCCTCTTCCCCTCTATGACGAGGTGGAGACACGCCTTTCTTCCCCGACTCGAGCACATGGTCAATGGTGGTTTTGGAGGGGATGTAATATGGGCAATCGAGGCTCGGCAATGACGAGAGGGGATGTAAAGGAAATGGGGATTTTGGGGATGGGAATGAAAGGGGATCTATTCTCTTTCACTGGTGCAATGGAGTACTTCAATTAATGGGAGACACAGCCTTACCCTAAAACACAGAATAAGAGATAACTATCAACAGGGGTATTCTTTTACTTGGCTGACGTGTATGCTTGTGGACTAATTATGGGATGCCCTTTCACCTTTACACAGCTCCGGAGGTAGGGGGGCGCAGAATAAACAATAATAATAATAATACAGCACACAATCAAAAAAAAATACAGTCCTCATCTCCGCAACACTGCACCCTCCTCCTCTTAGGCACGGCCCGGGCCTACAACTTTTATTTTTAGTGTGACACGTAGGTGTAGTTCCCTCTACTTTTAACCTGACCCTGAGTGCGACAGTTTTAAAACATAAATAAATGTGTCCCGCTGCTCCATTGCACCCTGCCTAACAGACTTACGCCCACAGTTAACCGAATTGCGGAATGGTCTTCAAACTATACACTGACGGTGGGAAGCATTATTTACAATGACGCTATTTTTATTTACAAAACTAACCCAGGACCTGTGATTGTTCTTTCTGGGGGGGAGACAGTCTGCTCTGCATCGACGCACCATGAACGCACCCAAAAACGCACCAATACAAGCACCCAAGCACCAATCGGTGCAGTCACCATTGTTCAAGAGTGTTCAACAAAAATAAATTCAACAACCCCTAACCCTGCAGGTGGTCTCTTGCTCTTCGGCTCCCTCTGCTGGTTATTATTATTTGGTCTTCCAGATGTTGTCATTCCTTTGCTTTGCTTACTGGCGGCCTATTTGTATTAAAACTTGCACCCAATGTGTCCATTTTTATTTATTTTATTTATGGCCCACAGGGCCGACTAGTGTGGTTCACCTGTGGGGCATCGGTGCCCTGTGGCCAAGGTCCGCCAGCAAGATTTCGGGCCCTCATGGCCGGTTCCAGCAGAGGGGCCATGCCCCAACCCATGGGGTCCATAAGTGGTGCTCGGCCACAGACCTGTGGTCCATAATGTGGTGCATCGATGCAGACAGCTGGTTCTGGGAATTTCGGGCGCACAATGGCCGACCCACGCACGCTCCCCTCGGCACCCAATGGCGCACAGGTCATGTGGGAGACAAAAGGGGAAAGACAAATGAGCGAGGGGTAAGGTCACAAGGGTACACATCAATAAGGCAATGCAAGGCGAAATGCGTACGGAGGGCGAAGTGAGAAAGCTCGTCCCTACCGTACGTCACCCCCCTGTCACCTACACTACCCTTGCCCTTACCCCATATTTACAAAATCTACCCATTTACAAATTCGTCACTACTGTCACGTCTTCCCCATATTTCTCCTATACCAAATTCGTCTCCACAATCCCTCTACTTCAAAATTTGCCATCACCAAATTCATCATCAATCCTCATAAGGAGGCAGAGATGGAACATCAAAGCACAATGTCACACCCACGTCATGATGCGTCTCACAATCCAAACATTTGCATCATAAAAATAATCAAAACATGGCATGGTGTGGAGTACCTGTCACCTCAGGTGAGTGGATGCAGATGGTGCGAGGAGACTCCAATCCTAACTATCCTCTAAAGTCTAAATGTTTTTAACACACTTTACACTACCCGGGGTCTTTCCCTGCCAATCCATTGGCCACTTACACTATGGGTTCTAAAAACCAAATTCCCATTGACCAAACTGTGGTGCTTCTCAATTTGGGGTCTCACTCCCCCGATTCATCTCCCGGTGCCCTCGCACAATTTCTGGGCTGCGACGTGTAGCTCTCCCAGCAGGTCTACCCACCTGCACACCTCCACCACTGCAGTTGCCACCCGAGCTTACCTAGCTCCTCACCCTAACCTAACTAACTGGGGACAGCCCCTCCTGGCTCTGTCACCCCACTCGGTGCCCTCTGGCACTGGGCTACCCGGGTCCGTCCTCCGGATCCTCGGGCCCCATCCACAACAACTACTACCGGCTCCCAGAGCCCACCTGCGGCCTCACCTGGCCGACATCCTCACAGTGGTGGAGTGCCCAAACCAACTACACACACTAACAGGCTACACGCCCAGCCATTTCCACAACACTAATGCACCCATCCAAATACCATTCTTCCACTCGCACCACAGATGCCAATATCCAACCACAATTTACCTGTACCCTCTACCTAACACTTACACTACCCGCCCCGGGTATCCGTGATGGGGGTCCACTCTTCCCCCATTCACACCTTCGCACCATCCACTCCACTCCACAATTTCCACCATACTCACTCCACGACCATCCATTCCAATACTCCATACCATTTATTCCATACACCTGTCCTCCATTCACCTGTCGTTGCACACCTGTGCAATAATACCTGGTGCCACCTGCACCCTCCTCCTCTTCCTGGACCAGTTGGTCAACACAACACACATCACCATCACTCACTCATACACTGCTCCACACACCTGTTCAGTTGCACACCTGTGCAATCACACCTGTTCAATCCTCACACACACAGCATCATCTCAGCTAACTACTCCCCTCTGAACTTGCGCTTCCCAGTCGTCCCTTTAACTATTGCGCTCCCACGTCATTATCATCCACACTAATCTACCTGCGTCCCCACTACAGGTATCAGTCACTATCTAAACCTTAACGTTACCTAATGTCATCTCCGCTAGATCCCTACACACGATATAACCTAACCCACCCGGGCTAGTTTTCACTGCCATCAACCCCATAAACTATAGCGCATTTGCCCCATCGTGAGGGATGGTGGATTTGCCATCCCACCACATCGGGGAGGTCCTACTATCAATTTCGCTCGTCCAAATCCAACCAATTCAAAAATTTTACATTTACTGCCAATTCTACCCACTATTATAAATTTCGTATCAAATCACGATCACTATCACTATCACCATCATCACAGTCCACTATATCCTAGCCTCGGTGCGTCGTGACATCATTAAACTCGGTTCGTAAAGCCGAGCAATGAATTCGGGTGGTTTGGTCGCCTGCAGGTTGAATCCGTCCGGCTTTCGGTTCAAGGGAGGTGGTTTGGTTGGACCGAGGTTCCACGCACCATCTCGGCGCGGCACTTTGCGGTCCCGGGCCCGATGGCTCAATCTCCCCCGGTCGGAACCCCGTCCCCACGAGGGGGCACCGTTCCGCCTCCTCCCACTCGCCCTTCAACCGGACCGGTCGCCTCGCCCGACAAAGCCCGGACTCGACCGTGCGGGGCGGGGCCAAGCCCGAATCGGCAACGACGCTTCGAAGAGAAGCGACGCAGCATCGACTCGCGCCGGGCCTCGCACCCAACAAAGCACCCCTCGCACCGAGTGCTCGCATCGGCTATCCGTCACCCTAACCGCTAACCCGGTTACCGTCGATGCTTCACCGGCATGCTCACAAGCATACGCTACCCCTTTCACCCTCACAAAACCCGGCGTTCCAACGCCGTCCGTACAGTCCACCAACGCTCTCCCTGTTACACACCACACCTCTCGCGCACACTCTTGCGCACACTTTGGTCCACACCTCTCCTCCGTTACGTCCTCCGTAACACTCACCATGGGCGATTGGGCGTGCACTCTTGCATCCACCCACTAACGCGCTCACATGGGCTCTCCCACACCCGCGCTACCACCAATTCAGGTGTGCTTTCTCGCACACGTTCCACCACCACCTTACTCTCCGTGTCACACTTCGTACACCCCGACGTGCATTCTTGCTCGCACTCGGTTTCACACTCGCGCTCCGATGTGCCCTCTCGCACCTGCGCCATCACCAACTCACTATTCGTGTCACACTCCGTACACCCCGACGTGCATTCTCGATCGCACTCGGTTTCACTCCCACACTTTATAGCACACCCACTCGCCGACGCACACTTTTTCCTCCCACGCGTGCCATTTCCACTCACACGGGACCCTTCACCAACGCCCGGATGCCTCCTCGATCCCAAGCGCGCGAAAATTCTTTTGTCGCCAAACATCCTTTTACAAAATCTCCCCGCACAATACACAACAGCACGTCTCACCTTCGGGGTTCTTCTTCCTCCCTGCACCAAAACCTGCAAACTTCCATTTGGATTAGCGAGTACATCATCATGATTTGAGCAGGGACTTTGTACATTTTCCATTTCTCCCTGCAATTCCCGGGCTACCTCCGTCATCTCTTAAATTTCAATGCCCACTTCCACTTTTTCTTTACTCACCTCGACGACCGCTGGCTTTAATAAAACACCCATTACCTCATCGGTCGCCGGCTTTTCCAAACCCCGTGTCGCGATTTCTACCCCCGTCATTGTACCCGTGCTTTCCTCCGCTTCGCTCAACCAGCGCTTTTCGACCCGCTTTACCTCCTCGTGCACCCCTGGGACCCTTTCGCCCAACTTGCGGTCTCTGTCCCTCTGCTCCCTTTTCTCCCTATCGGCCCTCATTTCTTTCGTTGTTGCTTCAATTTGCTCAGTCTGAGCCCTCATTTTTGCCATCATTTCAATCATAAAGACTCGCACGTACTCTGGCATCTCTGGCTCGGCTGCCGCGACCATGGGCGTGGCTAAATTTGGTGCCGCTGTAACCACGTGCGCGAGAGCGCCATTTTGTGCACCTGATACCCCCTCAACCACACCTTCTTTACTCTCCTCCACCCTTTCCTCCACATACATTTCCCCGAGGTCCTGGGTCAATTCTACCCCGTCTATCTCTCCCACCGGCATCCCGTCGCCTTGACCAATTCTGGCGCGATTTCAAAATTCGGGTTTTGCTTTAAAACAAAACAAATTTCGTCCGCTCCAAATTTTGACCAAACATTTTTTTCTAGATGTTTTAAAAAATTTGGTTCGGGCCCCGAATCTCACTCCCAGACACCAATTGTTACTGATCGCGGTTTAGATGGTATGATGGGCCGAGCGGATGGTCCAACCGCGACCGTTACAGGATCCCCGACTCACCCGATTCCACCCAAACGTTGGCCGGATCGCACCGCAGCTGCTCAATGAGGGAAAAGACTAAAACGACGAATGCAAAGAGGAAAACGAAGGCAAAGAAAGGTTTGGAAATACTACTGAATTTATTGACTATTTACACACCTAAGCAAAAGAAAAGCAGTCACGTTTATTTACAAGCACATAAGACGCAGGTGACACAGTGAAATCTTTAGCTTACCTACACAAGCTTAATTAACCCAGGACAGAACAAACAGAACAAACTCACGTACACAAGAAGGGTGGAAAGGCAGGAGGTGGATGGCTGGAGGGAGAGGGAGGTCCAAGGGGGTCCTGCAGCTCAACCGGCGCGTTTAGCAGCCGCCGTTCCTTTTCGGCCCTGCTCCAAACCGCCGTTCAGGCCCCCAAGCTGCTCTTGTGGCTGCTGTGGACGTCGCGTGCTTTGCCAGGCCTTGTCCGACTCGTCTGGTCCAAACCCTCAACTCGTTCTTGGTCCACTCACTCTTTACCACCGACTCCTCACCGCAACCAACGCAACCAACTGACCACCGACTCCACTGACTGACTCCTCACGACTCTCCCCTGGCAACCGACTCACTTGCTTCCTGCGTGCGCGCCTTTATAACGCCTCCGGCGATTAAGCCGCCGGCCTTTAGGACACGCCCATCGGGGTGCTCACCTCGGCCCTGGTTGGTCGCGCGACCCTCGGGCTCCGCCCTTGATGACGACGGGCGGGCACGCCCCTCTTCCCCTCTATGACGAGGTGGAGACACGCCTTTCTTCCCCGACTCGAGCACATGGTCAATGGTGGTTTTGGAGGGGATGTAATATGGGCAATCGAGGCTCGGCAATGACGAGAGGGGATGTAAAGGAAATGGGGATTTTGGGGATGGGAATGAAAGGGGATCTATTCTCTTTCACTGGTGCAATGGAGTACTTCAATTAATGGGAGACACAGCCTTACTCTAAAACACAGAATAAGAGATAACTATCAACAGGGGTATTCTATTACTTGGCTGACGTGTATGCTTGTGGACTAATTATGGGATGCCCTTTCACCTTTACACAGCTCCGGAGGTAGGGGGGCGCAGAATAAACAATAATAATAATAATACAGCACACAATCAAAAAAAAATACAGTCCTCATCTCCGCAACAATATATATATATATATATATATATATATATATACATATATTATATTAGACTGTATACTGTATATACATAATATACTGCATATTATTACATCATATCTGTATACTGTATTATAGGCACTGTGCTTATAGAAAGATGCACATGTATATAATTTATGCACATGACGTTAGCGTGCTTGTTTGATTGTAATATAAATATATACAGGCATTCCTTGTTATGCACCTGGGTTACGTTCCAGTAAACAGCTGTATCGGGAACAATTGCACCTGTGGGGAATAAGGGGATGCGTTCCAGGGATGAGGGGTTATCACCAAACATTATGTTTTTTTTTTGCACATTTACTGTTAAAAAAGACCCAAAGTAAATTAAACATAAAAATAACATACTTGTTTAATATTTATAATGATTTAACCACAAATACTGTGCAGTACAGCTTGCACAAATAAAAATTGTATACCGATATAGCAAAAAGCTCAGAGTTCACTCAGAGATGGGGCAGGAATGTCCAACTCCTCGCTCTCCGCTCCGCTAACGTCACTGTCCTCAACACTCTCAGTGGGCATGAGTCATGACGATGGCACAGCTGGTAGACGGAGTGGCAGAGTGGTGGTGAAGGCGTGGCTGTTGGACGGAGTGATGGTGGAAACACGGCTGGTAGTCTCAGTGGTGGTGTCCCGGCTGATAGGCAGTGGTGGTAAAGGAAAGGCTTGTAGACGGAGTGGTGGTGGCATGGCTGATAAGCAGTGGTGGTAAAGGAAAGGCTTGTAGACGGAGTGGTGGTGGCATGGCTGATAGGCAGTGGTGGTAAAGGAAAGGCTTGTAGACGGAGTGGTGGTGCCATGCCTGATAGGCAGTGGTGGTAAAGGAAAGGCTTGTAGACAGAGTGGTGGTGGCATGGCTGATAGGCAGTGGTGATAAGGGGAAGGCTTGCAGAGGGAGTGGTGGTGGCATGGCTGATAGGCAGTGGTGGTAAAGGAAAGGCTTGTAGACGGAGTGGTGGTGGCATGACTGTGAGGCAGTGGTGGTAAAGGAAAGGCGTGTAGACGGAGTGGTGGTGGCATGGCTGATAGGCAGTGGTGGTAAAGGAAAGGCTTGTAGACTGAGTGGTGGTGGCATGGCTGATAGGCAGTGGTGGTAAAGGAAAGGCTTGTAGACGGAGTGGTGGTGGCATGGCTGATAGGCAGTGGTGGTAAAGGAAAGGCTTGTAGACTGAGTGGTGGTGGCATGGCTGATAGGCAGTGGTTGTAAATGAAAGGCTTGTAGACTGAGTGGTGGTGGCATGGCTGATAGTCAGTGGTGGTAAAGGAAAGGCTTGTAGACTGAGTGGCGGTGGCATGGCTGATAGGCAGTGGTGGTAAAGGAAAGGCTTGTAAACGGAGTGGTGGTGGCATGGCTGATAGGCAGTGGTGGTAAAGGAAAGGCGTGCAGACGGAGTGGTGGTGGCATGGCTGATAGGCAGTGGTTGTAAAGGAAAGGTTTGTGGACTGAGTGGTGGTGGCATGGCTGATAGGCAGTGGTGGTAAAGGAAAGGCTTGTAGACGGAGTGGTGGTGGCATGGCTGATAGGTAGTGGTGGTAAAGGAAAGGCGTGTAGACGGAGTGGTGGTGGCATGGCTGATAGGCAGTGGTGGTAAAGGAAAGGCTTGCAGACGGAGTGGTGGTGGCATGGCTGATAGGCAGTGGTGGTAAAGGAAAGGCGTGTAGACGGAGTGGTGGTGGCATGGCTGATAGGCAGTGGTGGTAAAGGAAAGGCTTGTAGACTGAGTGGTGGTGGCATGGCTGATAGGCAGTGGTGGTAAAGGAAAGGCTTGTAGACTGAGTGGTGGTGGCATGGCTCATAGGCAGTGGTGGTAAAGGAAAGGGTTGTAGACTGAGTGGTGGTGGCATGGCTGATAGGCAGTGGTGGTGGCATGGCTGATAGGCAGTGGTGGTAAAAGAAAGGCGTGTAGACGGAGTGGTGGTGGCATGGCTGATAGGCAGTGGTGGTAAAGGAAAGGCTTGTAGACTGAGTGGTGGTGGCATGGCTCATAGGCAGTGGTGGTAAAGGAAAGGCTTGTAGACTGAGTGGTGGTGGCATGGCTGATAGGCAGTGGTGGTGGCATGGCTGATAGGCAGTGGTGGTAAAAGAAAGGCGTGTAGACGGAGTGGTGGTGGCATGGCTGATAGGCAGTGGTGGTAAAAGAAAGGCGTGTAGACGGAGTGGTGGTGGCATGGCTGATAGGCAGTGGTGGTAAAGGAAAGGCTTGTAGACGGAGTGGTGGTGGCATGGCTCATAGGCAGTGGTGGTAAAGGAAAGGCTTGTAGACTGAGTGGTGGTGGCATGGCTGATAGGCAGTGGTGGTAAAAGAAAGGCGTGTAGACGGAGTGGTGGTGGCATGGCTGATAGGCAGTGGTGGTAAAGGAAAGGCTTGTAGACTGAGTGGTGGTGGCATGGCAGGTTGAAATTGCAGTGGAGGTGCAAGATTTATTTGCTCTTATAAATGAGCGTGGCGATTGCCGTGATTGAAGTGGACGTTTGGCAGGCACCTTGATAGTGATGTTTTTCAAGTGATGTTTCACTAATGGCCACATGTGTAGGGCTTTTGTGTAGCGCCGCATGTGTAGCGCCGCTTGCCACGTATAATCTCGTGACTCACTAGGCCACATGTGTAGGGCTTTTTCACTTATCAACAAGTGATGTTTTTTTTCTCAGGTGCGTTTTTCGGGTTTTTCTCTAATCGCACAGTGAGTGATATTGTATTATGTCAGTAAGTAGCCCTACACATGTGGCCTAGTGAGTCACGAGATTATACGTGGCAAGCGGCGAGGTATTTTGAGAGGTGCTTTGAATTTTGCAGCGGAAAGGTGTTTAATTATACAGTGAGCGGTGTTTCTAATTAGGCAGCGGGACGATGGGTGAACTTTTTAAATTGCGCAGTGGGAGTGGTCTTAAATTCCATCATAGGCGTTTTAGCAAGACCGCAAAAAAAATCTCTGCCATTGTACTGAACCACCTTTAGAGGCCATTTATCCCCGCAGAGCAGGGGTTGGCCTTTTTCGGGCACCTTGGTCCCCTTTTTGAAGCAATGTTTTATGGCCGGAAGCCCTTCCTGCCGCCAACCCTGTAAGTCGCCTCTTGCGACACACAGGGAATTACCAGTGAACTGGTACTCAATTTGCCGACCTCGGAAGGATGACAGGCTGAGTAAACCCACCTGGTGTTAATTCAGTGATCGACCGGGATTCGAACCCAGGATCCTAGGATCCCAAGCCGGCACCCTAACTGCTAAGCCAACACCATTACAGGGTGCACATGGTCTGCCAGTAACCCTCTTCATGTTAAACTCCCAAAATCCTGGCTCACTGCTCACCTCCACTTATTTGTTCCTCTTTTCTCTTGCCTGTGGAACCAACTTCCCCAGTCTGTTTAGTCCTATTCTTCCCTCCATAGCTTCAAGACAGCTGTTCATCCCCCATCCGAAATATGATAACAATTAGAGAGCCTTTATAACGGAAAATTGTAAAATGGACAGCCTTATAGCGAGGGATGCCTGTACATATATATATATAATATAATATAATATAATATAATATAATATAATATATATATATATATATATATATATATATACTGTATATATATATATATATATATATATATATATATATATATATATATATATATATATATATATATATTATATATATATATATATATATATAGATAGATAGATATACACAGCCTTGCCATTTAATATGGATTTTTTTTTTTTCTTCACTTGGGTTTCCTTTCTGAACTCAGAATATCAATCTGGTGAGTTTCTTTAAGCTTCGGTGATTTATTTGTTAAAAGAACCATGTCACTGATTGTCTGTCGCAGCAAGAAGTCAATAACAGGATTATATCACATGTGGCGTGACAAAATGTACGGACGGGTACATTTGACGATTGGCTTCACAATCGGGTATATAAGGGTTGTTGCGTTCTGTATTAGTGGAAAACATCTGCTGCACGTCTACAAAAGTTATTGCCGCTTCCTTTGGAGATGGTCGGTCAACTCGACAATGCTGTTTGTCATAGAGTGGTGGCTTTACGAAATTCCGGCATGAAACAGTGTGCTATTGCTCGGCAGTATGGCATCACTCAAGGTTGGGTGTCAAAGATCCCGAAACGAAATGCTCAGAGGGGTGTCCCTCCTCCAATATCGAGGCCAGGACGTCCCCGCAGAACCACAAGGAGGGATGATCGCCAGCTGCACCGGTTAGTCCGCAATGGCCGTACCAAGTCAGCTAATCGGCTAAGGGCTGAGTGGCAGCAACTGACAAATGTGCCTGTATCCAGACGGCTAGTCAACCAACGACTGGTTCAAGCAGGCTATCGTGCAAGGCGTCCCCTGAGAAAGCCATGCCTGACAAGACAACACCGCCAGCGCCGATTGCAGTGGGCCAGAGAGCACCGTCAATAGAAGCCAGGACACTGGAATCACGTGATCTTCAGTGACGAGTCTTGATTTCTGGTCTATCGTCAAGATGGCCATGTCCGAGTGCGCAGACAAGTGCATGAAGCCTACAACGAAGATTGTATAGTGTCAATAGACCAAGCTGGAGGTGGTGGGGTGACCGTTTGGGCTGCTTTTCATGCAGGGGGCAAAACTGACCTGGTTGTTCTGAATGGAAACATGAACCAGTTCAAGTACAGGGCCATTCTGGAAGAAACATTGCTTCCATTTGCTCGTGTAGCCTTTCGAGGAAACTTTGTCTTCCAAGATGACAATGCACGGCCTCATCGTGCTCGCATGATCCAACACTTTCTGACCGTGGTGGAGACCGTGGTGTAGAGTGTAGAGCGTGGTGTAGGTGTAGAGCATATGGAGTGGCCTGCCATGTCCCCGGATATGAATCCGATAGAGAACTTGTGGGCAGAATTAACGCGTCAAATCGACCACTTGGACCAGCAGCCTACCTATGTGCGTGAATTGCAGCAGGCTATTGTAAATGCATGGCCAAGCGATTCCTGTCCAAACCTTGGCAAATCTCGTGAACAGCATGCCTCAACGTGTACGTGCTCTCCTGAATGCTCGTGGGGGGTTACACGACGTACTGAACTGTAATTTTACTGTCCGTAATCCCAGTTGTAATTTAACTTATGTTTTTGTTAAAAAAAAATTTGGCTACTGTGCAAAATAAAGAAATACTTCTGGAAAACGTAAAGAAGTTTAACACAGTACTGTCCGTGAATTGAGTTAAATATCAGTTTACATCACTTTCAAGGATCAATTTATTTGTTTCGAAATGTCAAATGTGGTTTTTGTTTCTTTTAAAGGTCACATTAACAAAATCTAGAATAATTTCAACATAATTCCAATGAACTTTTGGTTCTAAGACATCTTGAAAAGTAAGTTCACCCCCACTAAAAAAATATTCCATATTAAATGCCAAGTCTGTGCATATATATATATATATATATGTATATATATATATATATATATATATATATATATACATATATATATATATACATATATATATATATACATATATATATATATACATATATATATATATACATATATATATATATACATATATATATATATATATACATATATATATATATACATATATATATATATACATATATATATATATACATATATATATATATATATATATACATATATATATATACATATATATATATACATATATATATATACATATATATATATATATATAATATATATATATATATATATATATATATATATATATATATACACACATACATATA
>NC_136273.1:28671200-28698700 GCF_964187855.1 Myxine glutinosa
AAGAAAAAAAAACCTATGTGGTGTGAATGGCAATGTTCCTCGCTGAAATGTGAAAAAACTGAATTACGTGCGAACGCATAACTGTAAGATTATGGCGGCAAAGTTGGAACATCACGTGATCGCTCTGAGCGAATCAGCGTGCTGCTCTGCCATTCCGGTCATAATATTCCTCGCTGAAATGCGCTGAGGGTAAAAATATGGTTTAAAATATTATGAAATAAATTGTTAGGTCGACCATGTTCGTACCAGGCTCAATGGCCATGTTTGTGCCAAATATCAAGTTCGTGAGCCTCTCCGTTTAGGAGTCTATCGGTAACATTACACACACACACACACACACACACACACACACACACACACACACACACACACACACAGTGTTTTATATATATAGATGTTATTGTATGTTTCTATTTAGTTTTGGTTTTGTAATTATTGCAAAACTGTGTAATTAGTCGTTCTTTGTTCGCACCTCATGCGTGGCCTCCCCCCCCCCCCCCCCCCCCGTCAGTATTTTGTGAATATAAGTTCTTTCCCTGCATAGTATTGGCTTGTTTCTTTGATTTTCTTTTCACCCCCCTACATCTCACGAACATCTTACCCTTTGTCCAACGTTTTAAAAACAAAACAAACAAACAAAATTCTTTATTAATACTTTCTCTTCTCCGGACACGTGCTTGTTCACTCTCCTCCTCGTCTCGACTTGTGCCCCGCCCCCTATATCTCGTTTTTTCTTCCACCTCTGCTCCTTCTTTCTCAATCCACGTCCTCACTGAGAGACTTTTCCAGATTATTTTTCATGGTTTTGTTTAAATATTATTTAAATATGTTTAAACCGCAGCCGTGATGCTGACGCCGCCCCCCCCCCCCCCCACCCCCACAGCCCAGAGGGTCAGAGAGCAGTATTCAGGATTGCAAAGCAGATAGCGAAAGAGAGGTGTGATGTGATGGGGGTGAGTTGCTTGAAGGATGAAGTGGGACAAATCGTTGTCGACCCAGATGGAATTAAAGGAAGATGGAAAAGATATATGGAAATGCTGTTGAATACAGAGAATGAATGGGATGGCAACATAGAGAGTAACCCAGTTTTAGGACCGGCAGAGAAGATAACTGAGAAGGAAGTTGAGGAAGCGATAAAAGCAATGAAGAGTAGAAAAGCGGGAGGGCCGACGGGAGTTGTGGGAGACATGTTGAAGGCAGCAGGAAGTTGGGGTGTGAAGAGAATGACAGAGATCTGTAATCTGGTGGTGAAAGAAGGCCGCATTCCAGTGGATTGGGAACTGAGTACCCTCGTCCCTCTATACAAGGGGAAAGGTGACCCTCTGGAGTGTGCCTCGTACCGAGCGATAAAGTTATTGGAGCATGGAATGAAGGTATTGGAAAGGGTGTTGGAGAGGAGGATAAGGAAGAAAGTGAAGATCGACGAAATGCAGTTTGGATTTATGCCAGGAAGAGGAACGACAGACGCGCTTTTCATTGTGAGGCAGTTGCAGGAGATGTACATGGAGAAGAGGAAGAAGTTGTTTCTTGGGTTTGTTGATCTGGAGAAAGCATTCGATAGGGTTCCACGCAAAGTATTGACATGGGCATTGAGGAAGTTAGGAGTGGAGGAATGGTTGATCAGAGTAGTGATGGCAATGTACAAAAGAGCGTGCACAGCTGTAAGGACAAAGGACGGGAACAGTGGTGAGTTTGAGGTGAAGGTGGGAGTGCATCAGGGGTCGGTACTAAGTCCACTACTATTTGTAGCTGTGATGGAGGTGCTGGCTCAGAACCTAAAGGAGGGTTTACCGTGGGAGTTGTTGTATGCAGATGATCTGGTGTTGATTGCGGAAAGTATGGATGGACTGAAGGAAAAGATGAACAAGTGGAAGGAATGTATGGAGACAAAAGGTCTGAAGGTGAATATCGGAAAGACGAAGGTGATGGCAAGTGGTAAAGCATGTGGTGAGGTGGAAAGAACTGGGAAGTGGCCCTGTGCTGTGTGTAGGAAGGGTGTGGGAGTGAATTCCATTCAATGTACAATCTGCGCTGAGTGGGTTCATCAAAAATGTAGTGGTCTGAGAGGCTCATTAACCAGTGTGGCAGCTACATTCAAATGTAAGGTGTGCACAGAGGGAGCTGCAGATGGAGGAAATGTTGAGTTGGATCTTGGAGACGGCGTGAAGCTGGAAGGTGTGAAAACATTTTGCTACCTCGGAGACATGCTGAATGGAGAAGGTGGATCAGACTCGGCAGCGGTTGCTCGAGTGAGATGTGCATGGAAGAAGTTTCGGGAACTGAGTGGCGTGCTGATGAGGAGGGGAGTGTCGTTGAAGCTGAAGGGAAAGGTGTATGCTGCATGTGTGAGAAGTGTTATGATTTATGGGAGCGAGACATGGGTAATGAACGTGGAGCAGCAACGAAGGTTGGAAAGGGTGGAAATGCGAATGGCTCGATGGATGTGCGGAGTATCGTTGAGAGAGAGGAAAAAAAAAAAAAAAAAAAAACACCTTTGGAGGCCATTTTCCCCCGCAAGCGGGGGTTGGCCTTTTTCGGGCACCGTGGTTGTTGTTGTTTTTCTGGTCCCCTTTTTGAAGCAATGTTTTACGGCCGGATGCCCTTCCTGCCGCCAACCCTGTTTGTCGCCTTTTACGACAAACAGGGAATTACCAGTGAACTGGTACTCAATTTGCCGACCTCGGAAGGATGACAGGCTGAGTCAACCCCTCTGGCGTTAATTCAGTGATCGACCGGGATTCGAACCCAGGATCCTAGGATCCTAAGCTGGCACCCTAGCCGCTAAGCCAACGCCAGGCTTGAGAGAGAGGAAGACAAATGATAAATTGCGAAAGATGATGGGAATAGAGCCTGTGATTGATGCTGTGAAGAGGAACAGGTTGAGATGGTTTGGTCATGTGTTGAGGAAGGATGAAAGTGACTGGTTGAGAAGAGTGAGGGAAATGAATGTAGAAGGAAGTAGAGGACGGGGAAGACCGAGAAAAACTTAGCTAAAGATGGTGGAAGAAGAAATGCGGGCAAGGGGGTTAACAAGGAGAGATGCAGAAAATAGGGCAAAATGGAGAAGATCGTCATGGGGACCGCAAGGCTAACCCCTGCTCTTGCAGGGAAAATGGCCTTTAAAATGCATGTTGTTGTTGTTGTATGTGCAAAGAGGAGTGAGATAATTTTCTTACTCTGTCTGCCTGTCTGGCAGTTGAAATTGAAAATCATTCCAAGAAGAAAAGTTACTGTTTTGAAGGATGTCATAATGGAAACAATACGACAGGCATGAATAACTAATGGGAGGCAATGGAATAGACACTGGATAAAATGGCAGTAGAACTGGGCCTCCAAAGGCCTGTAATTTTTTTTCTAGTTATACGCCTTTAAACCCTTTAAACCTTTATCCTAAATGAATTTTGTATTTGAATACTGTACAACACAAATTGCCTTCATAATACTTCCAAGAACCATGCAATATATCGATATATAGCATTAGAGGGTGTGGCATATGAGAGAGTACAGTGTCGGAGATGAGGAAGAAGCTGCCACATGGCTATGTACAGTGCACTTATGGTGATCAACAATGCGTCCATCTCCTAAACTGCGACTCAACATCCTCTTATTACAGTGTATAAAGTGATGTATAATACTGCTTCAGTAGCGCTAAACCTTCAAATTTTTAAAACATTCTTTAACATGTTGACCACCAACTCTTATCGTATACACCACTCCCATTGGCAACCAAAGTATGCATATGCATACACTGTCTTTAAAAAAAAAAATTCAAATTTTACTCTTCTATGAGCAAATCTAAGTTAATTTCTTATCCATTTCTGGGGAAACCTCATCACAATGTTATGAAAAGTCGTAGCAGGCAGTAGGACAATTATCTGGGAGACTGGAAGGACTATTTCTCACACTGAATCGATGTTGGTATTACATCATTGCTAATGGTAGATCGTGTGCTGAGTAACACGTGTTTTTTTCTTTTGGGAAAAGGAAACCTGTCATTCATTACACTTCAAAATGGCCCGTATGAATGCAGATGAAGTGGCAAGTATGTTCATAGAGACTGATGATGATCACATGGTTATTACATAGATTTATGTTGTTAAATATATGTTTTACGTAGTGGCAGAATCTGGTACACCCAGCACTACAAGTATACTCATAGTCGCAGGCAAAGTGTTCAAATCATTGTTTTATTAAAAGTGAAGTATATACCTGAACACAGTGTGGGGTATCCTGCTCGATGAACAAGATCGTTTTGTAATTTGTTCATTATGCCGGCGATAGGCCTGCCTTTCGCAAAGGACACCATATGATTTTTACATCCACCAACCAATGCTTACATGTAGTTGTGTCGGAATTCAAACCCAAGCTAAACGACTTAGAGGCGAGTGTGCATACCTCTAGGCCATTGAACCACCTTTGGAGGTCATTTTTCCCCGCAGAGCAGGGGTTGGCCTTTTTCAGGCACCTTGATCCCCTTTTTGAAGCAATGTTTTATGGCCGGATGCCCTTCCTGCCACCAACCCTGTTAGTCGCCTCTTGCGACACACAGGGAATTATCAGTGAACTGGTACTCAATTTGCCGACCTCAGAAGGATGACAGGCTGAGTCAACCCCCCTGGCGTTAATTCGGCGATCGACCGGGATTCAAACCCAGGATCCTAAGATCCCAAGCCAGCACCCTAACCGCAAAGCAAACACGAGGCTATGTGCATGCGTGTCTGCATTTTTAAAATTCATTTTCTCGGCAGCCATTGGTCCAATTGACATGAAATTTTACCATAGTAGTGCCTCTGCCTGTGGAATTTTTATATTCATAATTATGACGTCATAGGTCACATGGTACAGGCGCCATCTTGGAAAAATCGAAAAATGTTGCACATCTATATCTCTGAAACCGCTGCATGGAAAAAATTTAAACATGACGTGTTGTCAAATACTCCCCATGGGGAATAAGATATGTTAATGATGATGTCATCGGTACCTTAATTATGATGTCATAATTCGACAAGTACAACGCTTGAACCGATCAGTATGAATTGTTTTTCTTTGCAATTGTTGGTACAATCGACACTGAATTTTCAACATAGCCTCCACCTGTATAAGTTTAGTGATAATTATGATGTCATAGGTCACGTCATACGGGCGCCATCTTGGAAAAACTTCACACCTCCATTGAAAACATTGAAACATGGCTCATTGTCAAGTACTAACCCTTGGAGAATAAGTGTTAACTATGACATCACATAATTATGATGTCATAATTCGACAGGGACAATGCTTAGTCTGATCAGTTTGAAATTTATTGAGTGTGATCTACGCAACAATTATATTAGAGAATTTAAATTTATGATGTCATTGCTCACATGGTCTGGCAGCCATATTGGATCAAAGAAAAAAAAAAACCTTCAATAATAGAAGAGTTATCCCACATCAAGTTGACAGTGCAGGGTAAGTATCTTACTATAATTCACCAAATGTCCGTCCGTCTGTCTGTCTGTCTGTCCGTTCGAAGGTACCGTAAAAACTGCTGAACCGATCGCAACGATATTATGGGTGGATAATCCTGGGAGCTCCAGGAGTAAAATAGGCTATTTAGTTTTCCCAATTTCAGCTTTAGTCTCCAGCATTCTCAGGTTTGGAATCCCGCATAACATTCGTGTTCGCATAACGTTCATTGTGAAGATGTTTTCATTGTGACGATGTTGTTTTCCCGGTTGCCGCACAAACGGCTGCACCGATCGCTGCACAGCTGCACCGATCGGACTCGGAGACCTCGGACAAAGACCTTTTATAAAGACACGGGTTGAATCCCTGCTTGAGAGAATTCCAACCCCTTCGCTCCCCGCTATCATGGCCGTCTCTCCAACTTACAATCCCACGAGATATGCGGAAAGGACGACCCAAAACCAACATCAACATCATTCGTATGTAAACATCATTAAAAGTAAATAATGACCTCAGCCAAAGTTCAAACGACATTTAATCTTTACATGAGAGAATTCCACATAGCTATTTGGGCGGTGAATACGCTAACAGATCGCTGTCTCCATCTATCTTGCCAAGGCCGTAACAGCTATCGGCTCAAAATCCTTTTAACTGTTGATTTGGTAGTTTTTACAATGAAGGAAACATTAACAATGTTGTTAAAAGTTTATTTTGTGATTAATTGGAGTTATGTTGTTTGGAATGAAAAAAAGAGATATCGAGTTCAAGTGAATGACGACATGCCGTGATAGTTTCTACTTTCTGAACGTGAACTTCGCGGATCGCCATATGCAGATTCGCCACGGTCCCACAATCGATGTTTCTATACGTGAACGTACCCGTTTGTTTGCGAACGGGTACGTTTTTCATGGAAGTCCTTCACGAACTTGCTGTCCATGTCTGACGTGCGACTGAAGGTGCTACAGGAATGTGGAATTTATTGGTTTCATGCTTTGGCATTCACCGTATCTGCATTGCCTGTTTGCTTCTGGCCTCCCACCCGTGCGTAGCACTGGTAATCTCCCTAGTTCCATGAATACCATCTGGTTATTGAATGTCAACTTTTTAATGTCTCTTAAATGTAATTATTATTATTTGTTTTTTTCTGATATTTGTATACCTAGTACACTTATTTGTAATTATAGACCTATTTGTTGAATAATTTATTGTTGTTTGTATGACCGTGGTTGATTTTGAATTGTTATACATTTTTTTCTTCTTTTTTTTTTGTATTTGCTTTTCCATTCAATGTAAATCGATTTTCTCATTTTAATGTAAATAGGATCTTTTTTTAGTCTTTGGACAATGGTCTTTTTTGTCAATAAAACCAAACTTATTATTATCATTATGTGTTCCAATATACCATGGTTTCGACCAGTTGAGAGTGTGCCTCATGGCTCTTTGCATAAATGACGCAACGGCAAAATTGGCAATGCGCGCGCGTACAGACACCCACACAAAGCCACATAGGGCCAGTCACACACAGTCACACACAGTCACACACACACACACACACACACACACACATCAAGAGAGCTACAAACACTGGTGGTGTTCCCATCTTCCTCACTCCTCCACTGAAACGTCTCCGGATGGTACTGCCACAAAAGTGAGAAAAGAGAAACAAAAGAGTGTAGGTGGGTGGTATTAAGCCTGGATTTTGGGGGTTTACCCATGAAGGGGTTACTGGAACAATGCATAATTCCTGGAAGACCTGTGGAAGGACTCAGTGGTCAGAGGAGGTGAGACCAGAGTAGAGGCGGTTAAAAATAAATAAATAATAAATAATAAAGAGGCCACTGACTTGCCTGCGATACGAGAGCAACAAACCTTGTGCTTCAGATTTATCACGGGAAATCGCAATCATGTAGAGGGTCTTAGATTCCACAGAATCCAGGAGAGATGAATGTCTTATTGGAGCCCCAACTGATCGAGGAAAACAGTACTGTACTCCACTGAACTACAAACAAAGGCCTAGTCAGCTGTTAGTTGAGCCAACATGAATGAAATATTATGTAATGCACAGTGTGAAGGGTGGGTGGCAAGACCAGTGTCAGGGAGCATTACGCAAGAGTGGGAGGATGTTTATTCTAACCATTCAAAAGTTTCACCAAGCTCTTTTTGCTGTAACATCCGAGGCAAATAACGTATGCAGGTGGGCTTCAAGATTTCCCTCTTTAGTCCAGCTCTGAGGTTCGCTTTGTGCTTTAGTTATTGCTTCACGAATACACAGCCTTCCTCATGGAAATATATAAAATGGTGGATATTCATAAACTCAAATTATTTCTCTCGTTTCACAATCATTTTCAAGTTCCCACCTTTGTGCAGCTCTGTGCGTTTGCTCCTTCCACTCTCCATCCAGCACACAGGAAAATATTCCGAAAGACCCTAGGGCAGGGTAGACAGAGAAAAACAAAGAATGCGCCGGCCAATATAATCAACCACCACTGTAAAAAGACAATTTTGCTAAAAGTCACGTGGGATTCGAAAAGCTTCCAAAAAAACAAACAGTTTTAGACATCCATTTAAGGGATTACATAGACAATGTTAGGGTGTTGAATGAAGAAATAGTCTTGCTGGTGAAGGACATCATGCATCTTGCATCGGTGGACAGTTAGAACAGTGAATTAAAATCAATTAGACGCTGGTCGATGTATGCTAACTACCTTGTTAAACAAGGAAAGGCTGACATTTTGGGCCTTCACCCTTCGTCGGAACAAAACAGCAGCTCCCCCCTTGCTTCCCACGGTGGATAGCATACATCGACCAACGTCCTGTCGGTCTCTTACATAACTAGAGAGTTCATAGAACACCTTACGCCATGCAGTGTTCGAGTATACAATTCAATTTAAATGAAATGAAGATTTTAAAGGTCGTATGAAAAAATTATAGTCTGGAGGTTTACGACTGTTGATGCAGTGTCTTTTACACCACCTTACTTAACACAACACACAAGTTCTTCGTGCTTGTGTTTGTATCCTTTATGATATCGCTAAAGCAGTACGTTTCCTGTTAGGAATTATTTTCAATATTGGTTGACTGCCAGACAGGCAGAGTTTAAAAAAATAAATAATCGCACCCTCGTCTTAAGGAAGCAGTTCAATTTGGCATTTTAATATGAAATAAGCACAGCCTAGAGACAAACGAAACCCTTTAGAATTACCCTTTAGAACCCCCTAGAATTACACTTTAGAACCCTATAGAATTAACCATGGTGGGTTAGAAAAGTTCTTTTTCATTTTTGACAGACAGAGGACGTAGCCAAATATTGAAGCGGCTTCACCGCTTTAAAATGATCTCATTCCTCTCTGCACATGCGCGATCGGGCCAAATTCAGAGCCAAAGTACTAATAAACTACAGGTTTATTTTCCGATTCGTGTTCAAAATTGAAATTCAATTCAATTTTCATTTTCAAACATTCAAAAAAAAAAAATCAAACATTCAAAAATTCAATTCAATTCAAACATTCAATTGAAATTGAGTTTTCCTTGATCATAAACTGACGTTGGCAGATGGACAGACGGACAGACAGACAGAAGTGAACCAAATGATTAACCCCGCTTCTTGCATTGCATGCGTTGGGTGATAATATAAAAATTGTTGGTGTCCAACCATGCACCCCATGATATTTTGACACGACTCGGTTTTTGCAACACTTTTTGCCCGAAGACACTCACTGCATAACTGACCAAAATGACACGATCTTGATGTGCTCTCTTGTGACATCACTTTGCAATGCATGAATGACATCACTTCATATTGTAATATCATGACATCAATCTGATTCAAGTGTTAAGCTGGAAATACACCACGGCGATTCGTCTCAGTGCCACTGGCACCTCATAATCGAGTGCGTATTGTCTGTCGGTGCCTAGATACCTGATTTCACCCAAATGTCATCATATAAGTGGTGCCGAGTTGGACTTATTCTCCTCAAGTAAATCGTATGCGATTTACCAACAGCTGTTGACATCACATGCATCTTTGACATGATTCACATGTATATGAAGCCCCATCAAGTCAAGGTGAGGGATAGGTTTAGCATTTGCTACCCTCCTACAGCCAACCCTCCTACCTCCACTCCATATGAAGTAAGCATTGGAACTGTCTCCACAATTTCATCCCACTCTACCAGAGCATCCCCTATGATGAATAACACCTAAGGCATTAACATAATCGATATATTGCATTTGTTTCTTAAAAATAGAAATTAATTTGGCAATTATTTTGTGTTACGGTTCACGGGTAATAGCATACTGTAGCGACCCATGGGTCCCCCAAGCAAGACCAGCATCAGAATCTCCTTGCTCCAGCCGGTGACGTCACCGGCGGGGATCCGCGGCGCCAGAGTGGCTGGTCACGTGACCACCAAAGCGTGCCGCGCGTGCAGGTATAATCAGCTACACCTGTTGATCACGTGACCACCGAAGCACGCCTCGCTTGAGAGGCGTGGCTTTTGGTTTCGGTTTCGGTTTCTGGTTGTGCTTTATAATGCAGCCGATAAACGGGCTTTACAGTGTTCCCGAGTTGGTTTTACAAATAAATATCTTCTCGGACGAGTTTGTGCCTTGCCATCCTTTTGTCCGTATTCTGCTGGAGCCCGGACTCCTTCAATACAGCATAAAGGCTCCCAAGTTAGTTATTCTATTATTAAATGTTCCGCATCGGCCTCCCTTGTGTCTAGTGTATTTCAAAGGGAATAAGCATTGTGAGGAATTAGTTAGGGTTTTCTCCATCTTCTCTACTTTCCTTTTATCTCCCTTTTGGAGGCAGAGGTGCTCTCCTTCTCTCGAGCCACAAAGGACAAAGCACATCATGCCTCATTGGCATATGCGTGCCAAAACCTCATTCAAATCTGCACACCATAACCAAACTGTCATCACTGCCGCATCGCCAAATCAACCAAAGTTTAACTAGCACCAGACTACCAACACCTCCACCCAACAACACCACACTGCCTTCTTCCACTGCAAGGCCAACGACCAACATCACACTTTTATTGCTCACCATTCACTCACACTTGCACCTTAACCACAGTCCCACTACCACAAAACTGTGCCTCCCTGCTGCAACCAACATCTTGCGCTGCATGAGGGAGGACACCATGGTGCCCGCGCTCACTGCACCACGACCAAGAAGTCCCGCTTCTGGATAGCGCAAACTTGCGCTAACCTTCCCATGGTTCCCCACTATCAGCGAAGACCCTCTGGTCGTCTACCATGCTCCGAGCTCTTGTCGGACATTCGGGCGGCGAACGAGGAGTGATACAGGTCTGCCCAATGTTAAGTGAAGAGCTCTGGACTGTGGCCCATCCCGAAAATCACCACCACATAAAAGACGGGATGGGAAATCATCACCAAACAGCCACACCACATAAAAGACAGGATGTGAAATCACTCTAGACAGTGCAGTACAGTTCAGACTGAGTCTACAGAGACACAGTTCGGGACAGATCCGTTCAGACAGCATCTACAAAGAATTCCACTGGATCCAGCACAGACAGCTCAAGAGAGGACATGGCACCCCAGGACAAGTCAGGCCGGAGGTGCCAACCTGCGGCATTCAAGCCTGCCAGAGGAACAGGCGTCGAGCAGAGGAGCAGGCCGGGAAAGTCCATTCAGTCTAAGAGAGCACAACAAGTATTACTCCCCATTACCTTTCCCCCAGCACAGGGAAGCGTCAGAGTCGTCAGTCCTCAAGCGGTAAGCCAGAGGTAATACCAGCCTCACCCTGCTCTGTCTTTCTAAACTTTCTACCATTCCTTTGGGTGCGAGTCTGATTTGACACCAATGTGATGTTAATTAGGTAAGGTTGTTTAAGGGGTATTATTAGATGGGTAATAACTACACTGTGTCTTTTTGCTTGTGCATTGCCACACCACACAAATGTCCCCATTGTTGTCTTTTGCTGCACGACACAATATATGTATGTTTGCAGTACCTTGTGAATAAACTCTAATTGTTTGAAGGTGCCACATAACTTTCCTTGCCCCCTGTAAATAATAAACCCCCATTACAAATGTTCTTCCAATCTGCCAGTGATGTCTTTTCTTTCATTGGTGTAGCATAGTCCGCACTTGTGTTAGCCGGGACGTTCTTCCCTACCGATTGGCTCCACACATTAGCTGGTCTGTACTGGGCAGTTTGCTTGGCTGCTCCTGATTAAATAAGATAAAGATCACTCTGCATCGAGGGCTTGATCCCCGGTTAGATAAGCCACGTCACCCCACCCCCCCCCCCCACCCCTCCCCAGATAAACGGTGTCAGACGGAGGACCCTAGGATATTTGGTTGACTATTTGGCATTTGTGGTTAACGTTATTATTGACAACTGGTGGCCTCAGGATGAAAGGTTGAACAGAATCTCTCGGAATCTCCCCTTGTGGTGAACCCCAAACCCCGGATCCGTAACAATATTAAAATGTATTTTTAATTATTTGTTTATGAAAAGAAAACATTAATAACTCGAGCTGGCAGGATGGCCTAGAGGTGCACACACTCCTATCTAAGCTGTATAGCCTGGGTTAGAATCTCGGACAAGCTATAAACTGTCATCCCATGTTTTACATATTTCACAGGCAGGATGCTTCATCAATGTGTATGTTGTTGCTCAGATGAACCTTAAACTGGATGTCCCATCTGCCTCATCAGTTGGTGGACGTTAAAGATCCCCATGGTATCCTTCACGAAGAGTAGGCAAGCTATCACCATGAACAAATTACAAATTCCTGCCTTAACATGCAGAGGGTGTTGTATCAGCAGCAATAGCCATGACCTCAGCCAATGATGCTACTCACAGCCATGTGATGCAAAATAAGAACGAATGCAGAATAATAATAATAAGGGAATAAGAATAAGAAAAGAAAAGAAGAAGATGAAAAAGAGGAAGAAGAAGAAGACGAAGAAGTAGATGAAGAAGAAGAAGACGAAGTAGAAATCAATAACGACAATCTCTCACAAACCCCACCCTCCCCCTTCCCCCATCCCCACCCCTCCTGTCAAAACCTACACCCCCAACCATAGCAATGACCTCCACGAAATGCACATAACACTTTGAAGCAATTTCTTCATTTTTTAAAAACTAAAAGCCCAGATATAAACGTTTTAATGCACGTTCAATATTGTGATAGTAATATCCACTTAAATTAGCAGGTAAGTGTGTGGTGTTGAAGGGGAGATGTTAAAAGGAGATACAAGAGTAGTTATTGTACGAACACTGTTAATTCATGATACATGTAAGTTAATTATAAAAGCATATCGGATGTTCGTTTAGATTCAATTTACCAGAAGAATAAAGTACGTACGTGTAGAGGATGAGATCCAAAAATAAACTTCAACTGTGTTTAAGTTTTACTTTTATTAAACATCGCAGTTCCTTCTGTACTCACCGCTCATGAAGACACTGAAAAACTTCCGCGAAAAGCTGGACTCGCCAACATCATCAGCACCTCCACTTCTGCTCGACTGTTCGGTCACTTCTTCATACTCCTCTCCAACCGCCGGATTAAAAGGTGACCGACAGTAAAAAAATTCCTGGTCAAGAGAAGGTTGATCGTAGACCTCAGTGTTGAAAACTTCATCACTTTCATTCTTGGGATCTCCAAGGTCAAGATCTAACATGTTGTGTGGTGAAAGTAACCAATCAGTCACTGCCTCAAAGGATAAGGCTGTGAGGTCTGGGGTCAATGCCATTTGCCTGATGTGCAGGCCTCCACCGACAAGTTCTAACTGATCGTTTTCATCTACTACAAGTGTGTATTTTACTGAATCGTAAGCAAGGGCTGCAGAATCTTCCATGGAAACCCGTTCAATGGTCGAAGGTGGGTAGAATGTACCATCCAGGACAAAAGGGTCAGATCTAGCAATTGCATTGGGCTGATCATGCTGGCTACTGACTAACGGCAGGTCCAATTCAGCGTCTGTATCTTTATTACACACTTCAGACGAATTTGTATCACCATCTACGTTGGAAACCTGTTGTACGTCGTACGTTCCTACGTATCCGCGGCAGATTTCCTCCGGACGCAAAAGGCGTAAGGGACCAGGAAAAGTCTGGCAATTGTCAGGGTCTTGTAATGTGGAACTGTCAGAAATTGTTTCAATGGAGTTGAAGTCTATCTTATCTGGTTTATCAGGTCCTCCGACACTTTGCTTTCTATCTTGCCAATTATCAGTTTTGTCTTCTTGCTTTTGCAAACCTTGTTTACCCTCCCTCTCAAACAGAGCCTCGAGATCAGCTTCTTTACATCTGCTGCACTCCTCATCAACTTCTCTTCCATGCTGATGCTCTTTGTTTTGCTCTTGCATATCTGAGGTTTTGTCTCTATCCTTTATCGGTAGCCTGCACTCGATATGTTTTCTCCCTCGATTCTCTTTTATGTTTGCCACCCTGTCCATTCTTTTTGCTGCACAAACATCATCCATCTTTTGCAAAGTTCTGGAGCTGTCGTCCTTAGTTTGTGCACCTTCACGGATTTCAATTACGTCATCTGCCGCACCATGCCCATTAACAATCTTATCCTTCCTCTTAGTTTGTTCTTTCTTATTTTGTTCTTTATCTTTTCTTTTTCCATCAAAAGAAGGGAATGCCTTTTCAGGCCTTACCTTCTTTTGCAAAATCTCAGTCGTATTGCCAGCTCTCTGCTTTTCATAGACGTCAACCGTCTTGTCTCCATCCTGTCGACCAACAGTTTTTTCTCTCCCACTTGGTTCTCGTCTGCCCTCTCTTTTGTCCCTTCCTCTCTGCTCACAACTTTCTGCCAACTTGCTGCCTTTTCCCACCTTCCGTGATGTTTTAGCAATTTTATCTCCTTTTGTTCGTGTTTTACAAACATCCATGATTTTATCACACTTTTCTACTTTAGGTAACGTTTCAGCAATTCTGTCCCTCCGCTTTATCTCACAACTGGCGACTTCATTGTCTTCTCTTTGTACTTCACTCGCATCAGGATCAGTGTTTCGCAGACTATCACCTGCACCATTATCTGTTTCCAAATCTGTTCCCACAGTTCCGACCGTCGCGTCTGTGTCTGAACTGAGAGACATCCGAGAAGGGCCGGGAGAGCGAACACCGTTTCTTCCAGTTACCCCAAGATCCACAACTTCCTGTACTTCTCCATTTCCCCCACTTTTGTGACGGGGCAAAAGTTGGCTCAGTTGATCACGCTCCTCACCATCTTCACTAGTCCCTACACATGCCTTGGCCAGTAGTGCCTCTTTTTCTTCAGTAATAGCCGCATCTGGAACTTTTTTTCCACTTCCTGCTGTCCTGTCTGATGCAGCTTGTACTGGGGCTGAGAAAAAAAAAGAAGCAGAAAAACACAGTAAATGAGTAAAGATGACGCAGACAGCACAAAAGCACAAACGAGTATGCAAAATTCAATCTCAGTAATGCTGCCTACCAAGCAAACTGCTCGTCAATTGTTTTCTTTCAATCATTTACTTTACAGATGATACAAATTACGTTTAGAGCGACAAAACCCCCATGATTGAAAAATAAATGAAGATATGACAGCAAATAATGGTACTATCCAAGCAAATAACCTTATAATGATGAAATGAAAACTGTAACAACCCACCAAGTACTTAATCTATTACTCATGCAAATAAACTACTCATATAGTTAACAGAGATAAATGTTATTGAGAAGGACCCCTTTAAAGATTGTGATTTTGGGTTGTGATGCAAAATCTGAAGATGCAAAAAGAAGCGGTCATCATCATCATAAAATTTAACACTGTCTGGGGTATTGTGTTCTATTAACTCTCTAGTTTCTTTTCTGTTATTCCATTGAATATTTCAGTAATACATATATACCTACAGCCAAACTATCTTTTAAAAGACCTCGCAGGTCCCCCATTATTGTGTGCTCCTGGCCATTTTGATGAGATTTTATTTCCTGCATTATATGTTTTTCGTTATATCAGCTTGTGAGTGTGCTTTATGTATTTATTTGCCCGTTTTCGTGTTTGTCTATCTTTTGTCCCAGGATTCTCCGTTTTCGTCATCCTATGCCTTCCTATAATAAATTGCTGTTATCTAAAAAGATGTTTTATGTGGTGACTCGCCATTGCAGATTTTACACATGGAACCATTTCGGAACGGTAAATCCTTTGAGGAGGTTAAAATTGATAGTGTTCTCTCTAAGAGGCCGACATAATTATCAATATTAAATTACTAAGGTACATTAAAGTACTTGTACTTTGATAAAATTAAAGACAAAAACATCAAAATATAAAACCTGTCAAAAAAAACATCAAAATATAAAGCCACAATGTCGTGCCGGTACAACCTGGCGTACCAAATGACGTCAAACTGCATCATTGTTAATGCATGGCAGCTGAGCCAAGAATAGTCTTTTGAATATCTGGATTGCCAATGAAAACGTCTCAGAGCAAATAATGGGCATGCTGCTCAGGAATTAAGCATTTCCACATGTACACGACTCACATTAAAACCAGCTTTGCAGACATTTTGTGTGGTATTTCGATACAGAAAATAAAGTTTCTATGGAGTTACATTGATCAAACTGAATGCAAAGTTCGACAAAAACTAATCAACTATAGTTTTGGTGTTTTATCTCCGAGAACGGGCAGCAGAAAGGAAAATAGCTGCAGTGATTGACAGCGGCACAACCAAGCACACACTCAATGGTTGGGCCTCTTTGGATATTCTCATCTGAGCACTTAGCTCATGATGCTTAAATCCCATGTTCAAATCCAATTTACTGTGTAATTGGCCCATTGTCTAATAATGTCTTTATAATTAATGTACAAATAAAGCGATGTCGACCAATATAGCAATATATGTTTGGTAGAGGTGGAAGGAAGCACATACATGCATGGAAGATACGTATTTCCCTACCTCGATGTGACACTTCAGTATAACGGGATTAAGTAGTCATCCTCCATCCTTACCCGCAATCTTCTTTACCCCCATTGCCATTCTGCCTATCTTACTTTCAAGTTGCTGTTTCCTCCCCACCACCCCCATCCATGTGTATATTATATATATATATATATATATATATGAGGGTGGGCTTCAAAAAATCAAAATGCAGATTTTCTCCGGGACATGGTCTATTTTTGTTCCTTTTGGTGTCAAAGGAAACCACACCAAATTTGAATGGAATCCAATAATATTTAGGGGTGCCACATCAGTGATGAATTTTCCCCCATGCAAAAATAGGAATTCCCATTTTTTGGGCTGTATATACACAAAATAAATACATAATTATATATATACATTAAATATAATATTAAAAATAAATATATAGTAAATATACATTAAATAATAAATATACATAAATACACATTATACATTATATATATACAATATATTATACATACAGTTTTGAGACTTCCTATGATCACTATCTGGGCAATTTTCATGCATGTTTTGTACAGGTTCCCGGGGTCAGGGGTACGCTTTTTTAGTGTGTAATATGTAGGCCTAACTTATTGACTGTGGCTCTTTTGTAGAGAGTGACCCTGTGGAGTAAGAATTAACAGGATTTTACCCACATTCTTGCTTATTTTGCAGATATGGCATGTGCTAGTACCAGTGTTTCATTGAAAACTCGGGCTCAGGATAATGTGTATCTCATTGGGTCCACTTCTGGAGATGCCATCAAAGGTGCCAAGCTCCCGACTGTGCATCAATCTCTTGTCCTGTTTTTCCATCACCTGAAGAAGGAGAATCGCACTGCCCGGGAGAGTGCAACCCTCACCATTGAAGAGGTTGTGAAGTTCTGGGAAAAAGCTCACCTACCTACAACGACGAAGCAGCACTGCATCCATCGTTTGGAGAGGCTATATGAAGAATATTTAGGGGTATGCTCCAAAAAGGTGCAAAGCGGGGTGGTGTGACCCAAGAGAAAAAGGAAGCATCCTTCAAGGCCTCCTTGGAGAAGACGTTTGATCTTAGGCATGCAGATTCGGAGGCCATAATCACCAACCCCGAGGACAGGAAGTTTCTTCACGATCAATTCTCAGAGAGGAAGGCTTCAATGGGATCTGTAGACACTGTGTTGGAAGCAAAAACGTTCTTGTGTGTTTGAAAGATCAGCAGCCACGAGATGATTATCGTGAACTCCTAGAACTGACTGTCATCTACATGGGAGGAATCCCACCTCGTGGAATCCGGATCATGGCTCCAGGAGCAATGCACAGAGCCAGATGGATGGCAAAAGCACGATATTCACTACAGGTGTTCATGTTTCGGTCAGAGTTCCACTTGACACTTCGAGAGGCGAGAGAACTCCGAGCCTTCAACATTTTTGTCTGCCTTGTGTATGTACAGGCTTGGTTTCGGGCTCCACAAGCTATTGAGGCTCCCCTGAATGACATTAACCTCTTCAAGAAGTTGGAAAAGTTTGAACAAATCAATCAGAAGACGGCTCAGGCAGCCTTGAAGGCACTTGGCCGCCACACGTGGTACATGAGCCCAGTACTAGTGGCATTTGCATTCTTTGACACCAGAATTGACAAAGAAAGCAAGATCAATATGATTGAAGCATTGAAAAATGACGGTGAAAACCCCTCTCCAAAGAGACAAGCTATCAAACGAGGAACCGCCCTGTCAATCGCTGGCCTCATAACAAAACACACCAAGCATTTCTTCAGCATCCTAGGGACCCCAACTGATTGGATGGATAAGGATCCTGGTTCATGGGAGCAAGAAACCAGCTTTCAGGAAGCAAAGAAAGCCGCCAGTGGCTCAGTCGTGGTGAACGACAGGGCAGAAAGGGGTGTCGCATTGATACAAGACTACAATAAGCTCCTTACAAAGGATGAAGAGCAAAAGCAAGCTCTGCTCCAAGTTGTTGCTGCTCACAGGAAGATGTACCCCGATGCCAAGAAGGCAACAGTGGTGAAACAGGCCCAGAAATAGGAGTTACATTTCTCATTATATTTGGGTTTTTAAATATTATGTGATATGGTGTCTCTTTATTTTATGAACTGAACATTTGGATTGTTATCATTGAATTTGAGTTTTCATAGCAATATAGTGCTATTTGTGCAGCTATTGTAACTTGTGTTTGCTAGAATACAAAGAAAGTGAGTGGAGGGTGGATTTTCATAAAACAAACTTCTGGTTTTGCTTTCGATCCATATATAGAAAAGTTTTGTAGACACCTTTAGTTTGAAGGCTGATGTGGCACCCCTAAATAAAATCAGATTGCTTTCATATTTGGTGTCTTTTCATTTTGGAACAAAAGGAACAACATAAAGCCATGTCCCAGTAAATATTTAAAAACAATTATTTTGAGCACCACCCTAATATATATATATATATATATATATATATATATATATATATATATATATATATATATATATATACATACATAAACATATATATACATATATATATATGTATATATATATATATGTATATATATATACATATATATATATTGTTGCGAATATGGAATTTGGCCTCCATATCCGCTTGTAAATATTCCCCCTATCTTCTCCAATACTCCCCAACTTTCCCCGATCCCCATTCCCTAGTCCATTGCATGTAAATAACAATCAGTAGAGCCGACCTTCCCCTTATTCCCCCATTAAATGTCGTGCCCAGGTCACCGCACCACACGTAGACAACTTTCGGACATCTTCCTAGTTATTCTTATCTATGTCAGTTAAGGCCTCGTCTCCATTAATTATGACTCTTCGTTGCACCAGAATGTGATTATATGGCATCAGTAGTGAGTTTAGGACACTTTCCCATACCTCCTTCCATCTTCTTCCCCAACAATTACAACAACAACACCAGGAGATGGCGGCGGAGCGGGGGAGGATGCGTCCTCACACCGGCTCGATTAGCGCCATAGACCATGCGCTCCACGGGGTTACCACGAAGGGGCTCCTTGTCAGCTCCTCGTCAAGGGCGGAGCCTGGTAAACCCCCCGCACGCACCCAATGAGAAGCAACGTGCCGATTCCACGAGGCGGAGCTAACGAGCCGAGGGCGTGTCACTCCCCGCCGGATATACGCGGCCCCGCGCCGGATGTGACGTGAGATGCGCCCCCAGCTTGAGACGACAAGACGCCACCTCGAGCGCTGTGAAACCTCCTGCATCTACTGGACCGTACAGTACCCTGTCCTTGAGCCAAGAGTGCACCTTGAGCCATCGATTCTGCCTTTCCTGGCCATCAATCCCCGTGTGAGTCAGCCTTTGTCCCGTTTATCTGTCGTCTGTTGGGAATAATATAAGAGTGTGTCTAAGTGCTTGTCTTTCTATGCTGTACCTCTCGTCTTGTAATCTAACCTTTTCCGTACGAATATACTTGAGAATCGAAACATTGGTGTCGTATTGTGTTATTGTAATCCAGCCGGGTGTCTTCTTTTTCTTATTGAGCCAGCATCGCGCGACTAGTCAACGTTCGGGCACAATCGGGTAACTTGTGCAGACGTGGTCATACCATAAAACCGCTCGGTAAATAACATCCAAACCATGTCCGTAACAATTGGTAGTCAGGAGTTGGGATTCGAACCTGGGACTAAATTTATTTAGCCCAAATTTTGACACCAATTGTACTATTGGCAGTAACAATTGGTGTCGAGGAGTGGAATTCGAACCCGGGACTAAATTTATTAGGCCCAAATTTTGGGAGGGAAAATCGATTCGGAGCGCGTACTGCGCTCGACGAAATTATAACGAAAAAAAAAAAAATTGGATTTGTTTTACGAAACTCGAATTTGCAAGTCGCGCTATGGCGGATCAAGACGGCTGGGGTCCGGTAGGGGAGAGTGAAGCAGGGTCGGTCCAGGACCAAATTGAGGGACGTGAGGGAGAGCGAAGCAGTGAGGGCGGCAGGTTCGCAAAATAGCGCCGTCACGCACGAAGTAGCGGGCGCGCAAAATGGCGCGCTCGCTCACGTGGTTGAAGGGTCCCAAAATAGCGGCGCCGCGGAGGGCGAGCCTGCGGTGGCGGCTGGGGACGCTGGCAAACCGGGTTTGACCTCAGATTATTCTTGACCCAACTGAATGCAAAAATGGATAGGATGGAGGGCCAAATGAGGGTTGATAGTGGGCGATTAGAGGGCCAAATGAGGGGTACCGGTGAGGGATTAGAAAGAAATTTGAGGGTTAGACAACGGGATAAAAGAAGTAAAGAATGGGTTTAACGGGGGTAGAAAACAGAATGGCCGCTCAAGAGAATCAGATAGAGGGAGTGAAAAATGGGTTAACGGGGGTAGAAAACAGAATGGCCGCTCAAGAGAATCAGATAGAGGGAGTGAAACATGGGTTAACGGGGGTAGAAAACAGAATGGCTGCCCAGGAGAATCAGATAGAGGGAGTGAAAAATGGGTTAGAGGGGTTAGAAAACAGTATGGAAGGCAAATTGAGGGACATGAGGGACCAAGCGGAAAGGGAAGTTAAACAAATGGAGCAGCAGATAGAGGGGGTCAGAATGGGGGGTAGAAACCAAACTGGATGCTCACAGGGAGGAAATGGAGCAGATGAGGGTGGCATCTGGGCAGGGAGATGCAAGTGATGGGAGAGGAGATCAGAAGAGGAGTGAGTGAGGAGGTCGGAGGAGTGCGCGAGGAGGTGAGGCACTGTAAGGAGCACATGGAGAAGGAGGTGAGAAAGGGGACTGTAAAGTTACAAGGGGGCATAGAGGACCTGACGCAGGAGGTGGAGCAGCTGACGGTGGGACAGACGGAGTTAGTGGAGCAGGTTCAAAGGAACACTGCGTATTAGGAGGTTTAAAAGCGACACAAAACGGAATAAAAAAACGACTTGATAGCGACAAAAGAGGGAATGTCAGATGGTACGTGAGGGACTGACAACGAGGTTGGACGAGGTGATAGAGGTAATGGAGACGAAGGACCGGCAGGTGAGGACGCACATGGAAACGGTCAAGGTAGCCTTAGAGGATGAGCTTGAGGAGACGTACCGGGGAATAAAAGAGGTGAAGCACAAATTAGAAGAAGTGGAAGAAGGGATGAGCGAAATTAAGAAGCGACGGAGAGGGGATAAGAAAGAGATAAAAGAGGAGATAAAAGAATTGGTCCAAAGTCTGTGTTTGGATCGTGATGATGTGCTCATTAACCGGATGAGGGATTCGCAGGTGATGGAGGAGAAGCGAAGAGGAAGAGGACCCGGTGTAAGTGGTGACCAATATGGTCGTGCGTATGATGCGCCGGGGGATTTAATAAGCTTGGGGGTCGAGATAGACCCGGGTGTTCGTGAGAGGCCGTGGGTGAAGTGTGCGACAGGTCTGGTGTGCGAAAGAGGAGGTGTGCGAGACAGTCCGACTCTGGGGTGTGTGAGGAAAAAGTGCGTGCCAAGGAGTGAGTGTGCTGGCGAGAGTGAGTCGGTCGTAGCGTGTGTGCGAGGGAGCACATGGGAGCGCGGTGTGGTGGTGTTACAGAGGGTGTGACGGAGAGTGTGCACAGGAGTGTGCGCGAGAAAGGTGTGTGACGGACAGGTGCATGAGGAAAGAGTGCGCTGTCAGAAGTAAGGAAGAGTGTCCACCTGTGGTGAGTGTTACAGAGGGTGTAACGGGAGAGTGTGCGCGAGAAAGGTGTGTAACGGACAGGTGCATGGGGAGAGAGTGCGCTGTCAAAGGCAAGGAAGAATGCATGCCTGTGGTGAGTGTTACAGAGGGTGTGACGGGAGAGTGTGCGCGAGGAAGGTGTGTAACGGACAGGTGCATGGGAAAGAGTGCGCTGTCAAGAGTAAGGGTGAGTGCGCTGTCAGGAATGGAGGTGGAAGTAGTGAGAGTGACATGGAGCGTGAGTTAGTTGTGACAGGTGAGCGAGGATGTACACCTGGGATGGAAGGATGCACACCTGGAATGGTAGAGCGTGAGTGGAATGCACGCTGGAGTTGGTGGTGAGGCACGTGGTTGGGTGTGCGAATGAGGCACACCTGTGATTGTCACAGAGGAGGTGACCGAGGAGGGGGCGCGAAGCGGTGTATTGGTGAGGTGTGCGACCAACGAATGTGTGCCAAAGTGTTCGGTGGTCAGGTGTGTGACCAAGGCTGTGAGTGGAATGAGAGTACCGAGGTGTGTAAGGAAAGGTACGAGGAGCATGGGCACGGCTGGATGTGTGAGCAAGGAACGGGCTGCGGGGTGTAAGAATCCAGGTGAAGCATCGACGTTAGACGGGATAGAGTTTTAGAACGACTTATAGCCGAATCGGGCCCTCGGTGCGTGCTGGGCCTCGCTTTGAACGGCCGCGTCCAGGCTCCACTAGGCGGAGCTGGCAGCCCGATAGGAAGGGTCGTTATGGCGACCACGTTTTGTTGAGACGTGCCGGCAGGTCGAGATCGGGACATTGGATGGCTCCACGCCGAGGTGATGCGTGGGATCTCGGCCCGGGTAAGCCCCCGTCCCTGCACCGAGTGCCGGACGCATCCAGCCGCTGGCACAAAACAACCAGCATCCATTGCTTGGCTTTACGAAGCCGGGCTTTGGACGGGAATTGGCGCACCGAGAGGCAGTAGTGAGTAGACTGGGTGATGAGGTTAGTGTTTTGGCCCCAAAATTAGAGAAAAACAAAATTTGATGATTGGCAAAGGATTGGCAGAGTGATGATTGGTAATGGTACAGTGATTGGCAGATGATTGGCAGATGATTGGCAAATTTTTAATTTGTTGAAATTTGATGTGCAAAATTGGTAGTGAGAGACCCCCGATGTGGTGGGATGGCATCCCTGCCACCCTTCCCATGTGTGGGGCAAAGGAGCTATAGCTTATGGGGTGTATGGCAGTGAAAACTAGCCCGGGTGGGTTAGGATATTGTGTGTAGGGATCTAGAGAAGATGACCTTAGGTAACGTTAAGGTTAGTTAGTGACTGATACCTGTAGTGGGGACGCAGGTAGATTAGTGTGGATTATAATGACGAGGGAGCGCAATAGTTAAAGGGACGACTGGGAAGCGCAAGTTTCAGAAGGGAGTAGTTAGCTGAGATGATGCTGTGTGTGTGAGGATTGAACAAGTGTGATTGCACAGGTGTGCAACTGGACAGGTGTGTGGAGCAGTGTATGAGTAGTGAGTGTTGTGGATCAGCGCGAATGCGCTTGGGGAGAGAAGGGTGCAGGTGGCACCAGGTGTGAGAGCACAGGTGTGCAGGTACAGGTGTGTGGAGAGAGTTGGAGTGAGTGGTACGGAGTGGTGTGCATGGTGCGAAGGTGTGGATGGGGGAAGAGTGGACCCCTTTCACGAGTACCCGGGGCGGGTAGTGTAAGTGTTAGGTAGAGGGTGCAGGTAAATTGTGGTTGGATATTGGCATTTGTGGTGCGGTTGCAGAATGGTATTGTGGATGGGTGCATTAGTGTTGTGGAAATGGCTGGGCGTGTAGCCTGTTAGTGTGTGTAGTTGGTTGGGCACTCCACCACTGTGAGGATGTCGGCCAGGTGAGGCCGCAGGTGGGCTCTGGGAGCCGGTAGTTGTGAGTGGGTGCCTGAGGATCCCGGGTGTGGATCGGGCAGCCCAGTGCCAGAGAGGGCACGGAGTGGGGAGAGAGCCAGAGGGCCTTCCCCTGGTAGTTAGGTTAGGGTAAGGAGCAGGTAAGCTCGGAGGCAACTGCAGTGGTGGAGGTGTGCAGGTGGGTAGACCCACTGGGAGAGGTACACGTCGCAGCCCAGAAATTGTACGAGGGCACCGGGAGATGAATCGGGGGAGTGAGACCCCAAATTGAAGAGCACCACAGTTTGGCCAATGGGAATTGGTTTTTAGAACCCATAGTGTAAGAGGGCCAATGGTTTGGCCGGAGAAAGACCCCGGGTAGTGTAAAGTTGTTAGTCATTTAGGAAATAGTTAGGATTGAAGAACCTGTCGCACCATACGCAGCCACTTACCTGTGGTGATGATGATGACTCCACACCTGTGTTTTCTTTGTTTGTTGCAGGAAATGAGATTGCTGTGGATTTGTGAGACGCATCACGACGTGGATGAGACATTGGGGTGATTCCATCTCTCCCTCCCTAGGAGGGACTGATGATGAATTGGTAATGGCAAATTTTGATGTGCAGTTGGAGATGGCAAATTTTGATGAGAGTTGAAAATGGCAAATTTGATTGGTTAGGAGGGAGAGAAGACGAATTTGGTTTATGGGAGGAACGGGGAAGACAGTAGGGATGTTTGTTGATTTGTAAAGTAGATGTTTATGAGTAGTGTTGTGTTTTGTGGATGCAGTAAGGGGTAAGGGAGGGGCCATGTAGGTTACCTGGTGGGGGGGGCGTACGATAGGAACGTACCTGTCTCACCTGGTTCCCATGTGCCCCCAGTGTGCATCACCTTACATTGCGTGCACTTTTGCGCCCTTACCACCTTACTCACTTGGTTCTTCTTTTGTCTCCCACCTCCGAGGATCTGGCTTTGGGGTAGAGAGAGAGGAGAGAGAGGTGCTGGCTGCGCAGTTGTGGGCCTGCACTTTCGCTGTTTGCTGCCGGGATCGATACACCATATGGACCGCAATGGTTGTGGCCACCCACAATGGACCGCAGTTCGTTTGCGGCCAAGCACCACCCGGGGATGGACCTATGGGTCAACGTGGCACCTATGCCATAAAGGTGAACCACTGTTAATTAACACCACCAAGTGCACCACAAGAAGAGCAAGAGACACCTGCAGGGTTAGGGGTTGTCGAATTTATTTTTATTCCAATGAACAATGGTGACTGCACCGATTGGTGGTGGGGTGGTGCTGTTGATGCTCGGGAAGGGTGCTCTGCACGTTATTAAAGGCCGTCGGCCACAGAGCACTCGTGGGTTGGTGTATCGATGTTGGCAAGCGCGCTCTCTCTCTATGCATAACATCTGCATGTGTTCCTCCAAAAACAGGTCCTGGATCGTAGTGTAAATAGCAGCGTAGTCTTGTAAATAATGCTCCCTACCGGCTGTATGTTTAGTTTGAGGATTCTTTCCGGATTCGGTTATCCTGTGGGTGTGTTTCTGTGAGGAGAAGGGTGCAACGTCGCAGGGGGACATATTTACTCATTTGTGAATATCTGTAAAACTGTCGCACTCAGGGTAGAGTTAATAGTAGAGGGAACTACATTGCGTGCCACACTAAAGTAGGTAAAAATTTATCGGGTCGGGACGCCCCGAGGGTAGAGAAGGGTGCAATGTTGCGAATATGGAATTTGGCCTCCATATCCGCTTGTAAATATTCCCCTATCTTCTCCAATACTCCCCAACTTTCCCCGATCCCCCATTCCCTAGTCCCATTGCATGTAAATAACAATCAGTAGAGCCGACCTTCCCCTTATTCCCCCATTAAATGTCGTGCCCAGGTCCACCGCACCACACGTAGACAACTTTCGGACATCTTCCTAGTTATTCTTATTCTATGTCAGTTAAGGCCTCGTCTCCATTAATTATGACTCTTCGTTGCACCAGAATGTGATTATATGGCATCAGTAGTGAGTTTAGGACCTTTCCCATACCTCCTTCCATCTTCTTCCCCAACAATTACAACAACAACACCAGGAGATGGCGGCGGAGCGGGGGAGGATGCGTCCTCACACCGGCTCGATTAGCGCCATAGACCATGCGCTCCACGGGGTTACCACGAAGGGGCTCCTTGTCAGCTCCTCGTCAAGGGCGGAGCCTGGTAAACCCCCCGCACGCACCCAATGAGAAGCAACGTGCCGATTCCACGAGGCGGAGCTAACGAGCCGAGGGCGTGTCACTCCCCGCCGGATATACGCGGCCCCGCGCCGGATGTGACGTGAGATGCGCCCCCAGCTTGAGACGACAAGACGCCACCTCGAGCGCTGTGAAACCTCCTGCATCTACTGGACCGTACAGTACCCTGTCCTTGAGCCAAGAGTGCACCTTGAGCCATCAATTCTGCCTTTCCTGGCCATCAATCCCCGTGTGAGTCAGCCTTTTGTCCCGTTTATCTGTCGTCTGTTGGGAATAATATAAGAGTGTGTCTAAGTGCTTGTCTTTCTATGCTGTACCTCTCGTCCTTGTAATCTAACCTTTTCCGTACGAATATACTTGAGAATCGAAACATTGGTGTCGTATTGTGTTATTGTAATCCAGCCGGGTGTCTTCTTTTTCTTATTGAGCCAGCATCGCGCGACTAGTCAACGTTCGGGCACAATCGGGTAACTTGTGCAGACGTGGTCATACCATAAAACCGCTCGGTAAATAACATCCAAACCATGTCCGTATACATATATATATATGTATATATATATATATGTATATATATATACATATATATATATATATATATATATACATATATGTATATATATATATATTGTTGCGGATATGGGATTTACATCCATCCATATCCGCTTGTAAATATTCCCCTATTTCCTCCATACTTCCCAACTATCCCCAATCCCCCATTCCCTAGTCCCATTTTGTGTAAACAACACTCTGTAGACCCGACCTCCCCCTATTTCCCCCATTAAATGTCGCATCCAGGTCCACCGCATCTCACGTAGACAACTATAGGACATCTTGCTAGTTATTCTTAGTCTATGTCAGTTAAGGACTCGTTTCCATTGATTCTGACTCTTCGTTGCACCAGAATGTGATTGTATGGCACCGTTAGGAAGTTTAGGACCTCCCAATACCTCCCCGCAGCTCTTCCTCACGGTTCAGCAACAACAACAACAACAACAACAGTGGCGGCGCGGGGAGTGTGCGTCCTCACTCCGGCTTGGTTGGTAGGGGGTGTTGGGAGTGCACCAGGCCTTTCCAACGAGCCGCCATCGAGCATGTGCTCGACGGGGTTACCAAGTAGGGGCTCGCTGTCAGCTCCTCGTCAAGGGCGGAGCCCGGTAACCCCCGCACCCAATAGAAGCGGCGGACCGGTCCCATCTGGGGCGGAGCCAACGAGCCGAGGGCGTGTGACTCCCCGCTGAGCATGCGCAGGAAGAGGGAGGTGACGTCAGATGCGCGCTGAGCTTGGAGAGAGAAGGACGCCACCTCCGAGCGCTGTGACACCTCCCCGCATCTCTGGACTGGACCGTGCTTTATCCTGTCCCTGAGCCAAGGTGCACCTTGTGCTATCGACTGCCTGTCCTTCCCT
>NC_136273.1:28703700-28708700 GCF_964187855.1 Myxine glutinosa
TGTTAGCGACTGTGAAAAATGAAATGATTTATCGAATTTGATTTGAAATAAAACTGGGGGAGAGCAAGACACCACGGGCCTACAAAACAGGACTCAAAGCTATGCGAGTTAATAAGAATGGGTGGAGCTATGGGTGGAGCTACTCTGCAAACCGAGTAAGCCACACCCCGGACAGACACCCAACAGATAGACAGACAGACAGACAGAATCATCTACGGCTATTATAATATAGATACACATATATATATATATATACACATATATATATACACATATATATATATATTGTTACAGACACGACTTTGATGTTAAAGTGGGCCGAGCGGAATGGCCGTCGTGTCCGCACAAATTACCCGACTATACTCGACGTTGACGAAGTCGCGCTACGCTGGCTCAATAAGAAAAAGAGGACACCCGGCTGGATTACAATCACACAATACGACACCAACGTTTCGATTCTCAAGTATATTCGTACGGAAAAGGTTAGATTACAGGGGCTAGAGGTATATTACAGGAAGACAGGCACTTAGACACACTCTTATATTAACCCCGGACAGACGACAGACACACGGGACAAAATGCTGACTCACACGGGGGTTGATGAAAAGGAAAGGCAGGTCGCGATGGCTCAAGGTGCACTCTTGGCTCAAGGCAGAATCGACTCGGTCCGGTCCAGAGATGCGGGGAGGTATCGTCGCGCTGGGGGTGGCGGTGGCTTCTCTCTCCAGTCTCCAAGCTGAGGCGCATCTGACGTCACATCCGGCGCGTGGCCGCGTATATCCGGCGGGGAGTGACACGCCCTCGGCTCGTTAGCTCCGCCTCGTGGAATCGGCACGTTGCTTCTCATTGGGTGCGTGCGGGGGGGTTACTGGCTCCGCCCCTGACGAGGAGCTGACAGCCAGCCCCTTCGGGGTAACCCCGTGGAGCGCATGGTCTGGAGCTAATCGAGCCGGTGTGAGGACGCATCCTCCCCCGCTCCGCCGCCATCTCCTCTGTTGTTGTTGTAATTGTTGTTGTAGTTGTTGTTATTGTTGTTGTTTGGGGAAGAAGATGGGAGGAGGTATGGGAAAGGTCCTAAACTCACTACTGATGCCATATAATCACATTCTGGTGCAACGAAGAGTCATAATTAATGGAGACGAGGCCTTAACTGACATAGAATAAGAATAACTAGGAAGATGTCCGAAAGTTGTCTACGTGTGGTGCGGTGGACCTGGGCACGACATTTAATGGGGGAATAAGGGGAAGGTCGGCTCTACTGATTGTTATTTACATGCAATGGGACTAGGGAATGGGGGATCGGGGAAAGTTGGGGAGTATTGGAGAAAATAGGGGAATATTTACAAGCGGATATGGAGGCCAAATTCCATATTCGCAACATTGCACCCTTCTCTACCCTCGGGGCGTCCCGACCCGATAAATTTTTACCTACTTTAGTGTGGCACGCAATGTAGTTCCCTCTACTATTAACTCTACCCTGAGTGCGACAGTTTTACAGATATTCACAAATGAGTAAATATGTCCCCCTGCGACGTTGCACCCTTCTCCTCACAGAAACACACCCACAGGATAACCGAATCCGGAAAGAATCCTCAAACTAAACATACAGCCGGTAGGGAGCATTATTTACAAGACTACGCTGCTATTTACACTACGATCCAGGACCTGTTTTTGGAGGAACACATGCAGATGTTATGCATAGAGAGAGCGCGCTTGCCAACATCGATACACCAACCCACGAGTGCTCTGTGGCCGACGGCCTTTAATAACGTGCAGAGCACCCTTTCCCAGCATCAAAAGCACCACCCCACCACCAATCGGTGCAGTCACCATTGTTCAATGATTAAAAATAAATGCGACAACCCCTAACCCTGCAGGTGTCTCTTGCTCTTCTTGTGGTGCACTTGGTGTCAACTAAAAGTGGTTCACCTGTATGGCATAGGTGCCACGTTGACCCATAGGTCCATCCCCGGGTGGTGCTTGGCCGCAAACGAACTGCGGTCCATTGTGGGTGGCCACAAACATTGCGGTCCATATGGTGTATCGATCCCGGCAGCAAACAGCGAAAGTGCAGGCCCACAACTGCGCAGCCAGCACCTCTCTCTCCTCTCTCTCTACCCCAAAGCCAAATCCTCGGAGGTGGGAGACAAAAGAAGAAACAAGTGAGTAAGGTGGTAAGGGCGCAAAAGTGCACGCAATGTAAGGTGATGCACACTGGGGGCACATGGGAACCAGGTGAGACAGGTACGTTCCTATCGTACGCCCCCCCCCCCCCACCAGGTAACCTACATGGCCCCTCCCTTACCCCTTACTGTATCCACAAAACACAACACTACCCATAAACATCTACTTTACAAATCAACAAACATCCCTACTGTCTTCCCCGTTCCTCCCATAAACCAAATTCGTCTTCTCTCCCTCCTAACCAATCAAATTTGCCATTTTCAACTCTCATCAAAATTTGCCATCTCTAACTCAACATCATAATTTGCCATTACCAATTCATCATCAGTCCCTCCTAGGGAGGGAGAGATGGAATCACCCCAATGTCTCATCCACGTCGTGATGCGTCTCACAAATCCACACAGCGATTCATCTCCTGCAACAAAACAAAGAAAACACAGGTGTGGAGTCATCATCATCACCACAGGTAAGTGGCTGCGTATGGTGCGACAGGTTCATCAATCCTAACTATCTCCTAAATGACTTTAACAACTTTACACTACCCGGGGTCTCTCTCCGGCCAAACCATTGGCCCTCTTACACTATGGGTTCTAAAAACCAATTCCCATTGGCCAAACTGTGGTGCTCTTCAATTTGGGGTCTCACTCCCCCGATTCATCTCCCGGTGCCCTCGCACAATTTCTGGGCTGAGGCGTGTACCTCTCCCAGTGGGTCTACCCACCTGCACACCTCCACCACTGCAGTTGCCTCCGAGCTTACCTGCTCCTTGCCCTAACCTAACTACCTGGGGAAGGCCCTCTGGCACTCTCCCCACTCGGTGCCCTCTCTGGCACTGGGCTGCCCGATCCACACCCGGGATCCTCAGGCACCCACTCACAACTACCGGCTCCCAGAGCCCACCTGCGGCCTCACCTGGCCGACATCCTTACAGTGGTGGAGTGCCCAAACCAACTACACACACTAACAGGCTACACGCCCAGCCATTTCCACAACACTAATGCACCCATTCACAACACCATTCTGCAACCGCACCACAAATGCCAATATCCAACCACAATTTACCTGCACCCTCTACCTAACACTTACACTACCCGCCCCGGGTATCCGTGATAGGGGTCCACTCTTCCCCCATCCACACCTTCGCACCATGCACACCACTCCGTACCACTTACTCCAACTCTCTCCACACACCTGTACCTGCACACCTGTGCTCTCACACCTGGTGCCACCTGCACCCTTCTCTCCCCAAGCGCATTCGCGCTGATCCACAACACTCATTACTCACACACTGTTCCTCACACCTGTCCAGTTGCACACCTGTGCAATCACACCTGTTCAGTTGCACACCTGTGCAATCACACCTGTTCCATCCTCACACACACGGCATCATCTCAGCTGACTACTCCCCTCTGAAACTTGCGCTTCCCAGTCGTCCCTTTAAACTATTGCGCTCCCACGTCATTATCATCCATACTAATCTACCTGCGTCCCCACTACAGGTATCAGTCACCAACTAAACTTAACGTCACCTAATGTCATCTTCTCTAGAGCCCTATTGATATAACCTAACCCACCCGGGCTAGTTTTCACTGCCATACACCCCATAAACTATTGCTCCTTTGCCCCCATATGGGAAAGGTGGCAGGGATGCCATCCCACCCCATCGGGGGTCTCTCACTACCAATTTTGCACATCAAATTGCAACAAATTAAAAATTTGCCAATCACTACCCATCATCTGCCAATCACTACTGCCAATCCCTTGCCAATCATCAAATTTCGCCTTTTTCTAATTTCGGGGCCAAAACACTAACCTCATCACCCAGTCTACTCACTAATACCTCTCGGTGCGCCAATCCCTGTCCAAAGCCCGGCTTCGTAAAGCCAAACAATGAATGCTGGTTGTTTTGTGCCTGCGGCTGGATGCGTCCGGCACTCGGTGCAGGGACGGGGGCTTACCCGGGCCGAGATCCCACGCATCACCTCGGCGTGGAGCCATCCAATGTCCCGATCTCGACCTGCCGGCATGCCTCAACAAAACGTGGTCGCCATGACGACTCTTTCTATCGGGCCGCCCGCTCCGCCTAGTGGAGCACGGACGTGGCCGTTCAAAGCGAGGCCCGGCACGCACCGAGGGCCTGCTTCGGCTAAAAGTCGCTCTAACCTCTAACCCGTGTAACGTCGATGCTTCACCTGGACGCTTACACCCCGCAGCCCGTTCCTTGCTCACACATCCAGCCGTGCCCATGCTCCTCGTACCTTTCCTTACACACCCAGGTACACTCATTCCACTCACAGCCTTGGTCACACACCTGACCACCGAACATTTTGGCACACATTCGTTGGTCGCACACCTCACCAATACACCGCTTCGCACCCCCTCCTCGGTCACCTCCTCTGTGACAATCACAGGTGTGCCCTCATTCGCACACCCAACCACGTGCCTCACCACCAATTCCAGCGTGCATTCCCACTCACGCTCTACCATTCCAGGTGTGCATCCTTCCATCCCAGGTGTACATCCTCGCTCACCTGTCACAACTAACTCACGCTCCATGTCACTCTCACTACTTTCACCTCCATTCCTGACAGCGCACTCACCCTTACTCTTGACAGCGCACTCTTTCCCCATGCACCTGTCCGTCACACACCTTTCTCGCGCACACTCTCCCGTTACACCCTCTGTAACACTCACCACAGGTGGACACTCTTCCTTACTTCTGACAGCGCACTCTTTCCTCATGCACCTGTCCGTCACACACCTTTCTCGCGCACACTCTTGCGCACACTCTCCCGTCACACCCTCTGTAACACTCA
>NC_136273.1:28713700-28779342 GCF_964187855.1 Myxine glutinosa
AGTATGGAAATGGTTGAAGTATATAGGGCTGGAAAACATATGTCATCTTGATGGAGATAACCACATCTAAGGCATATGTAGAAATAGGATTGAAAACATTGACAATATAGCAAGCCTGAGTTATCAGCAGAGGAACATTTAGTTACCGTAGTTAGGGTTATGTATGTTTTTTATGCTTCTAATACTGATATCTCACTGGTACAAAACTTAACTCATCTCTTTAATACAGTGAATAGTAAATCTTCCACACCAATGCTTGGATCAAAATGTATTAGATGTAATAATATTGTTATGCTTGTGGGGTAGTGATATGTAGAGTCAGGTAGATTTGTGTAGGTATCATGCTCTGGATGTCGGGTAAGAACCATCACCATGTAATAAGTTTTGTTTAGCCGAATGTCGGATAAGAGTATATCTGTCCCCGTCATGAGGGGGCAGGGCATGCTAACTAGCTTAGGGCATAAGGATAAATTATTCCCTGTCCTTCGTTACCCTTTGTGATTCATCCTTTATCTCTTTTAGCACCACACCATAGACACCAGTGAGGAAATGCCCATTAATTAAAGCACACATAACAATAAAAAAAATAACCGGAACGCAGATGACGCACTTGGGCTGACAACCCCAACTTGGCAGGCTCCCATCGCTCGGGAAGGACAGTGATTGGGCAGGAGTTGACCAACAGGAAGGCCGGGCTAAAAAGGGACTCGCTGATTGGTGAAAGAAGGGCGAGCAAGAAGCGGCGTGCTGACTGGTGGAGAGCTGGGCAGGCAGTGGTGGCCTGCGGGCTGATTGGTGGAGAAGCGCTGATGACGTCACGACCTGACGTTAAAATAACTCGAGGACCGACATTTCGACTGTCTCTGTCTCTGTCTCTCTCGCTTGCCTTCTCTCTCGCTTGCCCCTCACGCCTTCCTCTGCCATCGACTCTCTCTCTTGGTTCCGGACTCTGGAGGAAGACGGTTGTGCGTGGACGAAGGGCTTCAAGAAGCGATCGGACCAACCGTATTCTGAGACGCCACCGGGAACTGTGGTTCTCCGTGCAGAGGACGGGTGGACGAAGCCAGGCACGGCTGGAGGAGCACCCTGCACGCGGCCCGTTCGCCTCGTGCGGGAAGCCTTCATCGAGGCCTAGTGAGGCATGTTTCGCGCCAATGCGCGCAACGTCGCCAACGCCCCGGATTATTTTGACGACCCCTCACCAGTGATCGGAGCTACGTTACACACGACACAATTATTTTCAGTTATCCTCCCCATTTGTCCGTGTTCTAAGTCTGGTGAGGGAGCGCTCCATTTCGGAATTTAGTTTACCGTCGCGTTTCTTGTTATCGGCATTTCTTTTAATAAACATTTTTGTTATTTTTTGTACATTTCTAAATCCGTGTTTGTTTGAGTTTATTTTCCGCAAGTTGTAACTGGGTGTGGCAGCCAAATTAGCTTGAAAGCCGATATTTTAAAAAAATCCCTTCTCTGAAACCACCTCACCGGTCGATGTGAAACCTGTCATGGCTGGTGAAATGTGATACTTGAAAACAGCTGAAGGGATTTAAATCAAACTTGTTTATTTTTAGGACAGTGAACGAGGGCATCCACCCATTGTGGGACTATGTGGAGGCATATTGGTGATGCAGTCGCATTGCTCTAGTTGTCCCCCGTCGCACCGCGGAGCGAAAGGGGGACTATTGTTTTCCACTCCGTCCGTGTGTGCGTCCGTCCGTGTGTGCGTCCGTCCGTGTGTGCGTCCGTCCGTCCGTGCGTGCGTCTGTGCGTGAGCGAAGGACCGAATTCTAATTTGGTGTGTGGTTGCAACTAGGCATATGGAAGAACCCTATTGAAAATTAGGTCGCCACGTCAAAATCCAAGATGGCCGTCGCCATGCATGTCTGAACCTTGTGAGCGGAATATCTTGAAAAATAAATGAACTACTAACTTCTAATCTGGTGTGTGGGTGTATCCAAGCATAAGGAAGAACGCTATTGAAAATTGGGTCACCACGTCAAAATCCAAGATGGCCACCACCATATATATATATATATATATATATATATATATATATATATATATATATGTCCGTCCATCCATCCATCCGTCCGTCCGTGCGTGCGTCCGTGCGTGCGTGCTTGCGTAAGCGAAGGACCGAATTCTAATTTGATGTGTGGGTGCAACTAGGCATATGGAAGAACCTTATTGAAAATTAGGTCGCCACGTCAAAATCCAAGATGGCCACCGCCATGTGTCTGAACCTTGCGAGCGGAATATCTTGAAAAACAAGCATTCTGAGTATTGCACTGCAATACATGTCCCCTACCAAAGTTCAAAGTGCCATAACTTTGTCAAAAATGATCGAATATGCAAATTTATGCACGGTTGATGCTAGTTTTCAAACTTGATCTGAGGTATGCTGAGACACGTGTGTCACGCCTCGCCTCGTTGATAAGCCCGCAAGGTCGCTCCGTGCAGCGGCCTGCACGTATTGCACTGTGTGAATTATATAAATTATTACCAACTCACGGTCTGAGGTACTAGCGATTCAAGAGATATCCATTTTTTTATGGCACATTGGAGAAGCCAATGCGAGGTTTCTTCTTCTCAGCTTGTCACAACTCTGTCAAATGCGATCGAGTTAAAAAAGTCAGAATTTGACCAAATCTGTTTTATTCGTTTGTTAATATACCTCAGCTATTGACAAATCTTAAATTAGAATTTTATTTGAGGTTAAAATGACCGCGACAGGTCGTGTCCAACGATGCTTTCAGTCTGTACATGTGATAAATAATTAAATCCGCACACTTGACGCCTCTTCTTCTTCACGCAATAACAACGTCTAGCTTCCAGACCGTACATCCAATCATCTTGACATTTTGCACACTTGTTACTCTACATGACTTCTACTATAGTATGAAGTTTCACGTCGATCAATAAAGCGATTCAAGAGATATCCATTTTTTAAAAATATTTTCGTTTAATTAACGATATTTGCCAAACCACGTGAGCTATCGCAAATTCCAAAAGGACATTTCAGTAGACTGACATGCGGAACAGATCTGTGAAGTTTCCCCTCGATTGGATCAAAAATGAGGGAGGGGCTCGGTTTTAAAGATTCATGCTTAAAAACGTCATAACTCTGAAACCATGTGACGCATGACATCATGCTCGCTGACTGTTTTGTTCGTCATGGGTATGCGATTCTGCCTGCAAAGTTTGGCCTCGATCTGTTCAGCCATTGCAGAGAAAAAGGGGTTTTCGTGTTTTCACGAAAAACAATATGGCGCCCGAACCACGTGACCTGTGACGTCATAATTACCATTAAAATATCCTACAGACCGAGTCCCTCCTATGGTGAAAATTTGATCTCAATCGGTCCTATTATTGCAGAGAAAATCTTTTTTAAAGCAAATGAAAACTTAAAATGGCACTGAGTTAAGGATCATCAGAATTATCAGAATTCCCAAAGTTCAAAGTGCCATAACTTTGTCAAAAATGATCGAAACGTCGTGAAGTACGAACTTAATCTGTAACTTATCATGAGGAAACGATGTGCCAAGTTTAAAATCATTAGCATTAAGCGTTTAGAAAAAAAGGCCGGAAAACTGTTCTTTGCGTGACGGACTGACGGAGTGACGGACTGACGGACGGAGTGCAAACCTATAGTCCCCTCCGGTGTACACCGGTAGGGGACTAATAAACGAACTACTAACTTCTAATCTGATGTGTGGGTGTATCTATGCATAAGGAAGAACGCTATTGAAAATTGGGTCCCCACGTCAAAATCCAAGATGGCCGCCGCCATCTATGTCTGAACCTTGTGAGCGGAATATCTTGAAAAACAAGCATTCTGAGTATTGCGCTGCAATACATGTCCCCTACCAAAGTTCAAAGTGCCATAACTTTGTCAAAAATGATCGAATATGCAAATTTATGCACGGTTGATGCTGGTTTTCAAACTTGATCTGAGGTATGCTGAGACACGTGTGTCACGCCTCGCCTCGTTGATAAGCCCGCACGGTCGCTCCGTGGAGCGGCCTGCACGTATTGCACTGTGTGAATTATATAAATTATTACCAACTCACGGTCTGAGGTACTAGCGATTCAAGAGATGGTATCTTGCGGTATCTTGGTATCTTGCGCATGCGCAATTGGTATCTTGGTATCCAATGCACAATTGGTATCTTGCGCATGCGCAAGATTGGAGGTCACGTCTCTTCAAAGCTGTCCATGCGCGCACGCTTTCGAAGTTAAGTAATTTTTCACAATTGTGTTTTTGCCGAAACTGTATCTTTCTTTCGGTGTGTGTAACTATTGGTGTGTCTTTAATAGGATTCTCGGTGTTGGTTTTTCATACCTGTGTACAGAATCGTCGGTTAGTTTGTGTCGCGTATTCTGAGGCCTAGTGTAGTAGGCTACCGTGTCCGACCTTGGCTTGAGGCTTTGTTTTTGTCTCAGCGGTTCTTCGATTGCGCTGCAATTACTTTCGGTCTCTGTTTTTCACGGTCTTTTCACCCCATACTTCCTTGTTTTAAAATCTCAACTCAAAAAAAAAAAAAAAAAATCCTTCTCTGTTCTTATCCGTTTGTTCGTTCTTGTTTGTTCATTCGTTCTTCGACCACGTTGTTCGTGATCACTTGATCACGTTCTTAAAAAATGTTTAAACTGTCTCCTGAAGAACTGTATTCTGTCGTATAGTATTTTTTTTATTGTTTTAATTTGTTTTTTGTATACAAGATCGAGGCTCATGAAAGAGCGAACATTAATCACACAGAAAGACAAACCGACACATAAAACATATAACATCGGGAGCAGTAGACAAGATGGGGAGAGAGGGGGAAGGACACAAACACAACATTTGAGAGCAGGGACCGAGAGACATGGAGACATCGAGAGATCTGTGGGAGGGAGAGGGCTTTGGGGGAGGGGGGGAGGAGGCATGGGAAGGGGGGGTGGGAGAGGTATAAAACATATGAACACTGCCAGGACTTCCAGGAAAGAAGTTGGAATTTCAAACAAGGTGGATCTGGGGTGAATTAGTGGGGGTAGAAAAGATCAAGGTTTTGGATGGGGGAAGATAAGAGATGGTGGTGAACAGCTGTTTTAAAGACCTGGAGGGAGGAGTGGGATTGAAGGGAGTGTGGGAGTTTGTTCCAGAGGCGGGAGAAAAGAGGAATGAAAGAGTGAAGGTGAGCAGAGAGCCGAGATTTCGGCAGTTTAACCATCAGAGGGTTGCTGGCAGATCTTGTGTGACCTGTAGGAATATTTGGGGGACAGAGTACAGAGAGAGCTGGGGGAGCAAGGCCGGAGAGGAGTCGGTAGAAGACAGAAAGACCACCAACCTGCCTGTGGTGAGTGAGTGAAAGGCCCTCAGAGATAGCTTCATCTGAAAGCTTTGGTTTCAACAGCGTGAAGCCGAGCTCGGTGTGAGGCAGGAGCACCGGCCCATAGGGGAAAACAGTATTCCATTGCGCTGCGGATGAAAGCCTTGTATGTGGTGAGGAGCTCAGGTGTGCCGAGGAAGGACTTCGCACGACGAGGATGCCCAGTCGGCGACTGGCTTTGGAGGCCAGCTTGGAAATGTGGTTTTCCCAAGAAAGATCATGGCAGATAGTGAGACCCAAAAGCTTGAGCGACAGAACTTCTTGGAGAGGATTGTTGAGAAAGTAGATGGGAGGGTTGTCCAGACGGTCTTTTCGGAGAGACATAGTAAGAGTGTGAGATTTGTCAGGATTGAAAGACATGTTCCACTTGTTTGACCAGTCTGTGATTTTGTCCAGGTCTTCAGAGAGTGAGGAGGCTGCAGACTGCCGATCTGAGGGAAGAGGCTTGGAGCGGCACAGAGTGGAGTCATCAGCAAAGAGATAAAGAGGATTTTCCAGAGAGTCGGAGAGATCATTGATAAAGACCAGAAAAAGCACAGGGCCCAGCACACTGCCTTGGGGAACTCCAGCCTGACCAGGAAGGGGAGATGAGAGAAATCCATTCAGGGCCACACATTGACTACGACCAGAGAGGAAGTCCGCAAGCCATGCATGGAGATTTCCATGGATACCATAGGAGGAGAGTTTGGTGAGCAGAGCTGGGTGCCAGACCGTATCAAAGGCACGTGATATGTCAAGGGAGACAGCTCTGATTTCCTGTTTGGCATTGAGGACCTCCATCCATTGTTGAGACAGCAGAAGCAGCATGTCCAGAGTAGAGTGACCTGGTCTGAAACCAAATTGATGATCAGAGATCAAGCCATTGGAGAAGAGGAAAGATTTCATATCCGAAGCAATGATGGATTCCATGACTTTGCTGATAATTGGGAGCAGGCTGATTGGTCTGTAGTTGCAAGGATCTGTTTTTGCACCTTTTTGTGTAAAGCGGTAATGTTTGCTGATTTCCAGGATGCTGGCAGATGACCTTGAGCAAAAGATAGGGTGAAAAGAACAGAGAGGGTGAGATAGAGCGGCAGAGTAGGATTTTAGGACCCGTGGGCTGATGCCGTCTGGTCCAGTTGCAGAATCAGAGTCGAGGTTAGACAAAAACTCCTCCACCTTGTCAGGAGAGAAGGACACAGAGTCCAGGAGCAGTTGGGTTCGACTGGGAAAGGTGGGAACAGAGAGAGATGGGTTTGGGACTAAAGATTTTGAGGCAAACACAGAGTTGAGGCATTCGGCTTTGTCACGTGCCACGTGCGATTTGTCACGTGCGATGTCAACGGTGTGGCCATTTGAGGTAAGGGAGGGGATGGAGGGGGAACAAACACCAGAAACGGATTTGACCAGATGCCACCAGGATTTGGAGGAAGGAGACAGGTTTGAGAGTTCATTCTTGAGTCAGGAGAGATAGTGCTTCCTGGCACTCCTGAGGGTAGACACACACTTGTTCCGAGCTTGGTGGAAGGAACTGAGATTGCCTTCAGTTGGATTAGCCTTCCAAGAGGCAAAGGCAAGTTGTTTCAGGGCAACTGCCTCACCACAAGATTCAGTGTACCATGGACGGGAGGAAGGGTAAGACAACTGAAGACGAGATGGGATAAATCTGTGCATGAGAGAGAGCAGTTTGCTTTGGAAGAATTCCCAGGAAGAATTGATGTCAGAGGCAGTGGAGATGGGAGACCAATCCAGACGATTGATGGCTGCTTGAAGACCGTCCCAGTCGGCCTGAGTGAAATGCCAGACTCGTCGGCGCTGAGGAGGCTCTCTGAGAATGGCCAGAGAGATGTCCACTTTAACAAGCACATGATCCGAAGAACCGATTGGAGCAGAAGAAGAGCAGCAGACATTAGCAGGGAAGTTTGTCATAACCAAATCTAGAAGAGAAGATACTCCATTGGCTGAGATCCGGGTCGGGAAATTGACAGATTGTGTCAATCCCAGTGAGTCACAGAAGTCCTTTGCTGAGGTGCCATGACTGGTGAGAGAGGAACCCACACCCAACCAGGTGGCATGATGACAGTTGAAGTCACCACATATGAGGAAGAGAGAGTTGGGATGAGTGGATAGAAGTTGGTCCATGTTGTCAGACAGTGAAATGTAAATGGAGCCATCACTGTTTGGGGGACGGTACAGAACACATATGAACAAAAGGTGGGAGCGGAGAGGAAGCCGTAGCCAGAGGTACTCCTTGGGGGTGAGGAGGAGAGAGGGCAGTGCAAGGAGAGTGAGGAAGAGAGTTTTTGATAACGATAGCCACCCCACCACCAGGACGAGGCTCAGGTCTATCATACCGGAGGAGGGAGTAACCAGGAAGAGATATTAAGGAATCAGAGACATCTTGAAGGAGGAAAGTCTCTGTTAAGCAGATCAAGTCTGGATTGTCAGAAGCAACCTGTATGGAGAGATCAGTCAGGTTTGAGCGAAGGCCCCGGATGTTTGAGGTCCATACCGTTAATGAAGAGAGAGGGGGAGCATCGGGTACAGGACAGGGGTGGGGAGGAGTAGGGTAAGATGAAGGATGAGAGGAGGAGGTAGGGAGAGCAGTTGATCGTGTGTCAGAGATTACAGAAGAGTTACAAGAAAGGGAAGGATGAGGAGGATGAAAGGTTTGATGGTGAAGGGATGAGGCACAGTGAGGGGTTGTTTGAGGGGGGGGCAGAGGAAAGTAGAAGGTTGGGGGGGGGGGGGGTGGAGGTATGAGATAGAAGGGAGACGAAGTGGGGAGGAGGCAGCTTTGAGGAGGAGGTGGGAGGAGCTGTCGGTGGTCTGACACTTGCAGCATTCTGTACAAAGTAAACCTAACTTTCTGCAGCTGCAGATTTAGTGACCTCCTTATGTTTTTCACGGGTCATGTACGAGAGCTTGGTTAGTTCTTACATGGCCTCATGTACTCATAGGATATTGGAGATGACATGTGTTTCACGTGTGACAACGACACCTTTTTCTCCAATGTCTTTTCGACAAAGAAAAGAGGAAAAACCTCCTGAGCATCAATAGTGCTGATCATCTTGAAGATCTCAAAGAGTACCTAAAGGAATATTTACCAAATTAAAATAACAAGGAACATGTACTCATCAGATTACCTGAGCAGATTTACATATTTTAGACTCGACTAATAGTTGAAGGTGAGACATATTATTGTGAATGGGTATGATTCACAATGTATGGGATAATACCCGATTACTCAATCGTACTTTAACTGGCTTTACGGGATTCCTTGACCCCTAATATACAGGTATAGACAACAAAATCATCACTCCAGGGTAAATAGTGAATGACAGCTATTTTAGGGGATTACCGGCCATGTTGGATACCATCTTGGAAATGACAACTTTCCGGGGGTCAGATTTCTGCAGACTTTTGTTTTGTTCATCAGTATGACCCAACGAACCAAAAATGATGACTGGATTAGATGACTTCACAGTTCTGCAAATCGTCCAACAACAACAATGGATTTGCCCATGGGACTCTGCTTGATGAGATGGTCAGATAGAAACAAAGACAGCTCTGTTTTCAGTGCTACAAAGTTGTACCAGTTTGCTGGTAGTGGCACCTGGCCTTCTACACGACGTTGTATTGGTTTTATGCCATGCTTACATTTCACACGTGTCACGGACTTGATGGATGTTTCCCAATACCTGTCGAATGCTAAATCAATCTGGTCATACTCTTCTCCAATTTTGTAAACTATCTGAACAAATACATCTGCATATTCACTGAATGTAATTGCATCTCTTGGTTTTCCCAGTGCCATAACTGGGAAATTAGGCCACGTTAATGGCCACGTAATTAGGCCACGTAATTAATAGGCCACGTAATTAGGCCACGTGACAAAAGGCCTGGCCACGAATAACAAGGAAGCTTGTTCCACTAACTGACACAGCTTCTGGTGTAGCTTGGCGACTTGTTTGCAGTTTTGCGAATACAGATTTGTTGGCTGCATGTAATATCCCATCAGTTTTCGCTAGAGACAGTGGAACTGGCATTATTTTGTGCTGTAGAATTCTGTCCAAGTTCACACTGCACCCTGCCCTGGAAGCTGTGGTGCCCGGAACCATCTTACACTCTCCGTCTCAGGATGGCTGGTCTTACTTTCTGTCTCACTCAAACTACAGCTACCGGGCTAGATTCAGTCTCTTTCTCGCAAACAAGCACCATACACTTTTCATCATACAGTTTTCTTCTCTTGTATTTAAGGCCCGGCCTTGATGAGGGCTATACAGTCCGTGCCTGGAGCCTCCAACATAAAACAAACCCCCAAAAAACAACCAAATTAGATCTTCTTAGTGCCGAGCCAGTCCTTGTAATACCAACTAAGCCCCAGCTACTCTTTCTGGTTGCATTTAATGATGTAACCACTCGGTTCCGTAGTCTGCAACAACCTGTTGAAACGTCGATCCAAAGCCTTGAACACAAAGTTGCCATCTTTGAATTCCTTCTCAACCTCAAAAAGGATCCAATTCATTTCTGCAAGCTCGACCATGCCCCAACCAAGCATAATTGAGATGGTCATATCGGTAAAAGTATGGTAACATACGTCCGAATGCACACAAGTGAAGATCACGTTCTGCTCGAATGAAAAGCAATAGGAATCCAACCGTTTGCATGTAATGCCTCCAGAATTGGGTGTTTGGATTCTCTCTCTTCAGTTTTTCTCCAAACTCTTCGATAATCACGTGTTTGCTTCGTTGCCAATATTTCAATCAGTTTAGCAATTTTATCTGATTGCGGGTATGTGTCAAACGAACTTATCTCCGTTTTCAAATCTGCCAGGCGCATTAAACACCTGCATATATCACACCACTTTTGCACTACCCTTCAGCTTAGCACAATGAGGTATAACCACTCTGCAGCAACTGTGTTGTGCAGCATCACAAGGGGGCTTCTGAAGCAGTATTCTTCTGATGCATTGCCCGTGTGACATTAATAAGCCACCAAAGTACTGACAATATCTGCCAGGCAACATGGCACCAATCAGATCTCAATAGATGCCATTGTAGTGGTGGTGATAGGTCTAAGCCCGTGGTTCCCAACCTGGGGGCCATGGTGTATTTCTCGGGGGGCCATGGGGTAATTTGAACCATACTAAAAATTAAATATTGTTTTGTTGTTTTTTTCTCTATTGTTTTGACTTTGATATTCGTTTGTTTTTTTCCCGATTGTAGATTTGACGTTATGGCTTCTGGGAGTAAAAAAGAAAGTATCTTGACGAATACATAAAGCTTGGATTCATGTCCATTACCGTGTCTGGCCAAGAGAAACCACACTGTGTGCTGTGTCACAAGGTTTTGAGTACTGAATCCATGAGGCCATCCAAGTTGAAGTTGCGACTCGAGACGAATCACACACAACATGCAAAGCAGGATCCCAAATTTTTCAAGAGGCATGAAAAGAATTTAAAGTGACAGACGTTGGATGAGGGAGGAGCTTTTCAACAACAAAATATAGCAACTGTCCAGGCTTCTTATGAAGTTTCTCTTGAAATTGCAAAGAGGAAAATACCCCCACTCGATTGGGGAAGACACTCATCAAGCCTTGTACCCTCCTCATTGTCGAACGGGTTCTCGGCAAGGCAGAGGCTCGCAAAGTTGAACAGGTGTCTTTATCGAATAACACAGTGCAGCGTCGTATCCGTGATATGTGGGAAGATGTGAAACAACAGGTCATCAATGAGATTAAGGCGGCGCCTTTTGGCTTGTTTTCTTTTCAACTTGATGAATCGACTGATGTTAGTTCCTGCTCCCAGCTACTGTCATTCGTTCGCTATGTCAAGGGAGATGATATCAAGGAAGAATTCTGGTTCTGCAGTGCCCTGGAAACAACGACAAAAGCTAACGACGTCATGGAAAAAATGAAGTTGTTCTTTGATACGGGAGGAATTCAGTGGGAGAATGTATGCGGTGTCTGTACTGACGGTGCTCCTGCCATGCTTGGTTCCAAATCCGGATTCCAAGCAAAAGTGAAGATGCTGGCACCACAAGCGAAGGGAACCCACTGTATGATTCATTGCTACGCCCTGGCTTGTAAGACTCTCCCTCTCTCATTGAAGAAAGTTCTTGAAGTCGTAATCAAGATTGTTAACTACATCAAGGCAGGGGCTCTCAACACCCGAATGTTCAAGGAGCTGTGCAAAAACATGAACGCGGAACATGAAACATTGCTGTACTATACTGCTGTACGCTGGCTTTCGAAAGGGAATGTTCTGAACCACGTCTTTGAACTTCATGCGGAAGTCAAACATTTCTTGAATCTTCAAGGGAAACATGACCTCCTGCAGCATTACGACAAAGAATTGTGGAACGAACGACTTGCTTATCTTGCTGACATTTTCGAGCAGCAGAGCCAGCTGAACCTCAAGCTCCAAGGAAGAGCAACTAATATTATTCTTTTCCACGATCATCTCAGAGAATTTGTTGCCAGGCTCCAAAACTGGCACAAGAAAGTGAACACAGGAAACATTGCTATGTTCGAAAGAATGTCTGAATTGCAAGACAGCATGGGAAAAGAGCTTGATTGAAAGAGAGAAATTTTTCTTGGGGGCATGCCCCCAGACTCCCCTAGCCTGCTTACATGCGTTCCGTCACTCGACCCTCGCGAAAGGGAGGGGGTGCTGGGGATGTGCTCTGGGAGCCAAGGGGGCCATAACACAAAAAAGGTTGGGAACCCCTCGTCTAAGCCATTCTGTGGTTACCAATGGTCCCATCATAAGAGCCAAGCCATATCACTGAAGTGTATGCAGAGGTGCCAGAAGAAAGGCTTGTTCATTTTCTCAGTAGCATTTATCCTCAAGGCACAATTCCAATAATAAAACGGTTTAAACAATATGTTCTCGTTACTGGAATTTTAAAACAAAGTGAAGGTGCTGCCATAACTCAAGTTTAACATGTGAGCCCAGAGTAGATTGCAGTCATTTTCAGTAATACCCGATTGTTTTACAAGCTACTTTCACACCCGACAACATGCAAGCTTAACGTAACAAAAAAGTACCTTACCACGGGACTGTGTGAAGGCAACGGCTGATCTCCTGGTTGGGTTGTTGTTCAGACAGTCCTGTAAATAGAAAAATAAATAATTCTCTGACTCGCTCTACCTCCTAAAACCCATAAACTCTCCAAAAACTTGTATATTTAAAACATTCTCAGCACTGAGTCACTCATTCATCATAACCTCCTTACTCTGCCAAACAACAGGGTAAGGGATTTTGGTCTGGTTGTCGGCGACCAAATCGACACCCCTCACTGGCTATGCCCCTGCCAGGACCAAAAACAACACCTGGCGAAGGGCGGATGAGCTCCTGTAGGGAGCCAACGTTCATCCAGTAATGAAATGGTGTCTCCTAAAAAAAAAAACCCTATCCGGTTTGGACCAGTTAAAGTTATTCCAAAGACTTTAAAAATGGTACGTGCCGCTTCCTTCCTTGAAAAGGATAGAGTACGCAATCCCCATTGGCTGCATCCATGAGAAGGAGGAAATTCCTCTTGAGGAAATGCTCCGCAATGTACAGTGAGAAAAGCGGCACCATTATTATGACATCGCTGGTACCTAAAGTATGCCGGTAAGTGACGGTAGTGACGGCACTTTCCCCAAGCTCAGGGGCTGTGTTAAGTGTTTGCCTCATCAGTATATCCTTGTGTGTGGATGTGTCAGCTCTATTACAAGCCTTAGCACAAGTATGAAAAAAAATCTTTCCATACAGACTGGAATATCTCAAGCTTTCTATGCTGTCTGGCACCCCGCCTTGCTCTCCAAACTCTCTGCCTCTGGCATCAAAGGCCGACTACACACATGGGCCACTGACTTATTCTACTCTCGTATCCAACATTTGGCTCCCAAAGGAATCCTTTCATCTCCTCTCCCTGTCAAGGCTGGAGTTCCTCAAGGCAGTGTTTTTGTGCTTTTTCTAATCATCATCAACGATCTCTCTGACTCTCTGGAAAATCCTCTATATCTATTTGCTGATGATGTAGCCCTCTGCCATGACATCCCTCATCCTTCAGACAGGCAGGCTGCAGCCTATTCTCTCTCTGTAGACCTTGAAAAAAATCAACAGCTGGTCAAACACTTGGAATATGTCTTTCAATCCTGAGAAATCTCACACTCTCACTCTATCTCTGAAAGGACCATCTGTCCACCCCCATCTACTTTTTAAACAATCCACTTGAGGAAGTTCAGTCACCCAAGCTGCTAGTACTTACTATCAGCCATGATGTTTCTTGTGCAAACCACATCATAAAAGTTGGCTTCCAATTGCCAACTGAAAATCCTCTGTCGTACAAAGTCCTTCCTTGGCACACCTGAACTCCTATCCACCTAAAGTCCTTCATCCGCAGATTGATGGAGTACTGCTTTACTGTAATAGTCCAGGCCTTCAAGATCATTGGAATCAATGGATGAAGCTGAGTCTATGGGCCTGTCACTTTGTCATCGCAGAGAGGTCAGTGGTCTCTGTCTTCTACTGCCTCCTCTCTGGTCTTGCACCCTCTGCTCCTTCCATGCTTTGTCCCCCACCCCCACCACCCCAGGTTTCTGCAGGACTCACACGGTCTACCATCAGCCCTGTTCTGGCAAAACTCCCAAAATCCAGAAGCATTGCTCACTCATTTGTTCCTCTTCTTCCCCACCTGTGGAACTAACTTACACATTCTGGGAAGGGCCGGGGGAAGGGAAACGTCTTCGACAAACGAAACGTGTGTTGGAAATAAAGGAAAATAACACGAATTAGGGGACACAGACCCCGCATACTCAATCTGTGCAGCGGCATGAAGCAGGCGGAATGTTCGCTGCAAAGAATGAAACCTGCACCTCCGCTAGTGAGAAGACCAGCTCACAAGGGGACAGGGATTTGCACCAAGCCAAAAGGACAGCCTCCAGGACCTCCACCACCATTTCAGATCATCGCCAATCCAAAATCATGATATTTTCTACCCCTGTCACCCACTCCCCCCCCCCTCTCCCCCCTCACCCCAAGCCCACCTCTTTCCAACTTTTCCTGTTTTTCCTTCCTGAGAGTTCGCTTCTGTAGCCATTTTGTCCACCATGCTACATCCTCCCCAACTCCTCATTCCTCCTCACATCCATTATTTGTCCAAGTCTCCCTCTATTTTGTCAATGTTTGTGTTTTCCACCTCTCTTTTTGCTGTTGCATGATCCTTTCTTTGTTCCAGCTCTTCCACGAGCCATGACGGTGTATACAAAAAAATTAAATAACTCAGCCTTTGATACTGTTGTGGGGACAGCCATAGGGGATAAATGAAGTAAAATAGAATATATATTTCATTAATAAATGTACAGCATAAGTGTTCGTTTCAGTGGGACATGATAGGTCACGTGTTGGAGTGTTTTGGCAGATTCCAATGATCCCCCACCATTATGTATGTGGCTGAGCCTTTACCATTCCCATACCTCAATTCTCGAGATCATTCCCTTTTGGAATATGTTTTTATGTGTTTTTACCCTTCTCGCTCTCTCGAGCATAAATAGCTGCAGGCGAATGGCTCGACAGGTGCGCGAAGGGACATGACGAAAGTCGCGAAAGTTTTTTTCTGACAGTTAAACGGATTTCTCCTTCATTAGCTCCGTCAAAGGTGGATGGAGATTATGTTTTCACCCCCGTCTGTTTATTTGACTGTGAGCCAGGTATCGCAAAATGTTGTGGACGGATTTGGACGAAATTTGGTGGGCAGGCTTATTGTGTGACAAGGATGAATTGATTAGATTTTGGTGAAGATCTGGATCTGGATACTATAACTTTTAAGTGATTCTTCACCGTGATAGGTAGGACTAAAAACCATATATAACATGATATTTTGAAAAGTTTTGGACAGATTATGACAAAACTTGGTGGATGGGTTGGTGAGGTGACAAGAACAAGACGATTAGAATCCAGATTTTTTTTGTGTGTACAACATCGAGGCTCGTGTAATAACTAACATTAATCACATAAAAAACAAACTGACATCATAAAGCATATGATAAAGGGAGTGGGAGACAAGAAGGGGAGAGAGAGGGAAGCACACAAGTACAACAGTAGAGAACAGGGACATCAGGAGATCTGTGGGAGGGAGAGGGCTTGGGGGGAAAGAACATGGAGAGGGGGGGGGGGGGTAGGAGAGGTATAAAACACATGGACACTACTGCTAGGACTTCCAGGAAAAAAAGTTGGAATTTCAAAAAAGTGGCTCTGGGGTGAATTAATGGGGGTAGAAAAGATCAAGGTTTTGGATGGGGGAAGATAAGAGAGGGTGCTGACTAGCTGTTTTAAAGACCTGGAGGGAGGAGTGGGATTGAAGAGAGTGAGGGAGTTTGTTCCAGAGGCGGGAGAAAAGAGGAATGAAAGAGCGAAGGTGAGCAGAGAGCCTTGCTTTTGGCAGTTTCACCATAAGAGGGTTGCTGGTAGATCTTGTGCGACCTGCAGGAATATTTGGGGGACAGAGTACAGACAGAGCTGGGGGAGCCAGGCTGGAGAGGAGTCGGTAGAAGACAGAAAGACCACCAACGTGCCTACGGTGAGTGAGTGAAAGGCCCTCAGAGTTAGCTCAGGTGTGCCAAGGAAGGACTTTGCACGACGGAGGATGCCCAGTCGGCGACTGGCTTTGGAGGCCAGCTTGGAAATGTGGTTTTCCCAGGAACGATCATGGCAGATAGTGAGACCCAAAAGCTTGAGTGACAGAACTTCTTGGAGAGGATTGTTCAGAAAGTAGATGGGAGGGTTGTCCAGTCAGTCTTTTCGGAGAGACATCGTGAGAGTGTAGAATTGAAAGACATGTTCCACTTGTTTGACCAGTCTGTGATTTTGTCCAGGTCTTCAGAGCGTGAGGAGGCTGCAGACTGCCTATCTGAGGGATGGGGTATGGAGGGGCAGAGAGTGGAGTCATCAGCAAAGACAGAGAGAGAGGATTTTCCAGAGAGTCAGAGAGATCATTGATGAAGACCAGAAAAAGCACAGCGCCCAGAACACTGCCTTGGGGAACTCCAGCCTGAACAGGAAGGGGAGATGAGAGAAACCCATTCAGGGCCACACGTTGACGACGGCCAGAGAGGAAGTCCGCAAACCATGCGTGGAGATTTCCATGGATACCATAGGAGGAGAGTTTGGTGAGCAGAGCCGGGTGCCAGACCGTATCGAAGGCACGTGATATGTCAAGGGAGACAGCCCTGATTTCCTGTTTGACATTGAGGACCTCCATCCATTGCTGAGACAGCAGAAGCAGCATGTCAAGAGTAGAGTGACCTGGTCTGAAACCAAGTTGATGACCATAGATCAAGCCATTGGAGAAGAGGAAGGATTTGATATCCGAAGCAATGATGGATTCCATGACTTTGCTGATAATTGGGAGCAGGCTGATTGGTCTGTAGTTGCAAGGATCTGTTTTTGTACCTTTTTTGTGTCAAGCGGTAATGTTGGCTGATTTCCAAGCTAATGGCAGATGACCTTGAGCAAAAGAGAAGGTGAAGAGAACAAAGAGAGGGTGTGAAAGAGCGGCAGAGCAGGATTTTAGGACCCGTCGGCTGATGCCGTCTGGTCCAGTTGCAGAATCAGAGTCAAGGATTCACAGAAACTTCAGTCATTGGGTACGGTGGGTACACAGAGAGACGGGTTTGGGACACAAGATTTTGAGGCAAACACAGAGTTGAGGCATACAGCTTTTTCACGTGCGGAGTCAGCTGCATAGCCATTTGAGGTAAGGGAGGGGATGGAGGGGGAACAAACACCAGAAACAGATTTGACCAGACGCGACCAGGATTTGGAAGAGAGAGACAGGTTTGAGAGTTCAGTCTTGAGAGTAGAGAGAAATTGTTTCCTGGCTCTCGTGAGGGTGGACACACACTTGTTCCGGGCTTTGTGAAAGGAAATGAGATTGCCTTCCGTTGGATTTGCCTTCCAGGAGGCGAAGGCAAGCTGTTTCATGGCAACTGCCTCACCACAAGATTCCGTGTACCGTGGACGGGAGGAAGGATATGACAACGGAAGACGAGATGGGATAAATCTGTGCATGAGAGAGAGAGCAATTTACTTCGGAAGAATTCCCAGGATGAGTTGATGTCAGAGGCGGTAGAGATAGGAGACCAGTCCAGACGATTGATGGCTGCTTGAAGACCGTGCCAGTTGGCCTGAGTGAAGTGCCAGACTCGTCGACACCGAGGAAGCTCTCTAATAATGGCCAGAGAGATGTCCACTTTAACAAGCATATGGTCAGATGAACCGATTGGAGCAGAAGAAGAGCAGCAGACATTTGCAGGGAAGTTTGTCAAAACCAAATCTGGAAGAGAAGTTGCTCCGTTGACTGAGATCCGGGTCGGGAAATTGACAGATTGTGTCAGTCCCAGTTTGTCGAAAAAGTCCTTTGCTGAGGAGCCATAGCTGGTGAGAGAGGTACCCACACCCAGCCAGCTGGCATGATGACAGTTTAAATCACTACATATGAGGAAGCGAGAGTTGGGATGAGTAGATACTAGTTGGTCCATTTTATCAGACAGCGAGATGTAGATGGAGTCATCACTGTTTGGTGGACAGTACAGCACACATATGAACAAAAGGTGGGAGCGAAGGGTAAGCCGTAGCCAGAGGTACTCCTGGGGGTAAAGTGGAGAGGGCAGTGCAGGGAGAGTGAGGATGAGAGTTTTTGATAAAGATAGCAACCCCACCTCCAGGACGAGGCTGAGGTCTATCATACCAGAGGAGGGAGTAACCAAGGAGAGATATTAAGGAATCAGAGACATCTTGAAGGAGGAACGTTTCTGTTAAGCAGATTACGTCTGGTTTGTCAGAAGCAACCTGTATGGAGAGATCAATCAGGTTTGAGCAAAGGCCCCGGATGTTTGAGGTCCATACCGTTAAGGAAGAGGAAGGGGGTTGCATCGGAATCAGGACAGGGGAGGGGCGGGGTGGAAGAGGAGGAGGAGGAGGTAGGGAGAGCTGTTTATAGTGTGTCAGAGATTTCCGAAGAGCTAGGAGAAAGGGAAGGATGAGAAGGACAAAAGGTTTGATGGTGATTGGGTGAGGCAGAGTGAGGTGTTGTTTGAGGGGGGGCAGAGCGAGGAAGAAAGTTGGAGGAGATGGAGGTGAGAGTTGGAAGGGAGAAGAAGTGGGGAGAGGGAGGATGCTTTGAGGAGGAGGGGTGAGAAGGGAGAATTGGAGAAAAAAAAATTGAAGGGGAGGGGTGAGAGGGGGATTTAGGAGAGGTGTGGTGAGGGGGGAGTTTGGGAGGGGAGGGTGAGGGGGGGTTTGGGAGGGGAGGGGCGAGGGGGGAGTTTAGGAGGGGAGGGGTGAGTGGAAGTTTAGGAGGGGAGGGGCAAGGGGGGAGATTTGAAAGGGATGGGTGAGGGGAGAGAGTTTAGGAGGGGAAGGATGAGTTTGGATTTTAGAAAGTGTTGGACGATTCATGGAAAACAAACATTTATTGCAAAATGAGTTACTTGTGATTTTCGAGTAATCCAATCTAATCTAAATTTCAATGAGTAATCTAATCCAAGATGATGCAATCCAAGAACAAAACGATCTGAATCCAGATCTGGCCTCTCGGTGGGATACAAAACGTAAACTGTTCAGCCTTGCCGAGGTATGCGCTCTGGCGAGCACCGTTCTATTTGCAATATTACTTCGCTGTCCTCCCCTTCTCTTTTCAATAAGCCCTGTTTTCACCACTGTTGAAGTGTTGGCTTGTTGCACCGTCCAGAATTGGGAACGATAGACAACAGTGCAAGTAAAGCAGTGACCAGTGGGAATTGGCATGAAAACCCCTCGTTAGTCGGGTGCAACCGTGGTGGTTCATCGAAGGTCTCGCTCGACCCCCATCCTTTCTAACCGATGACCATGCATAAGACTGCATAACTGCACATAAGAAAGCAAAGTAAATATCTTTTGGGCATTTTACCAGCAAACCAGTTTTGGGTGTCAAAGGGTTAGGAATGACCGGGATTGGTGGTGGATAACTGATCAACTCCTCATCCATAAAATATCCCATATGGTCTGCGCCTCGGATAGCCTCTCCTAATCAAACTCCTACCGAATGGCTTCTCGTGCTGACCACTGTTTTTAACTGAATGCGGAGGTGAAAGGGGTGTCTGGCGCCTTAAAACAAGGCTTGCTCCGGTTAGGTGGAACTCATTAGCCTTGGCCGGCAGTCTGCCTTGGAGAAGGACAACTCTGACCTCAAACCCGGGTGGGTTGAGCTCGTTAGCCTTGGTCGGCAGTCTACCAAAAATGGGGGTAGAGGCATTGTTGTCTCAAAGCAGACTAGTTAACCCAAAGCAGACTGGGGAAGAGCTGGGGGAAGGGAAATGTCTTCGACAAATGAAAGTTGTGTTGGAAATAAAGGAAAATAAAACGAATTATGGGACACAGACTGCGTATTCTCAGTCCGTGCGGCGGCACCGGCCAGGCGGAATGTTCACTGCAAAGAATGAAACCTGCACCTCCTCTAGTGAGGAGAAAGACAGACAGCGAAGACTCACAAGGGGACAGGGATTTGTACCAAGCCAAGTGGCTGTGATGGTGCTACCTGTCTCACAAATTAAGCTCAACAAAAGGAACCTAAAAAACGAATGATGGAGCAGAGAGAAGGAGGCCATTTACTACTGTAAAGTCTATTCAAGATATGAACAGTGGGGGATGCCCAGTAAGGGAGCTAGATTCATAGATCAGCTGAAGAAGACCAGATTGAGCACCACAACAGAGGCAGTGCCATCCAACAAATCTGAAAGAGTTGCGTCAACAGCACATAAATCCCTAAATAAAAATAAAATAAAAGAGATAAACATGAAGGCCAGAAACAAGCAGAAAAAGATATGAAAAGGATGAGAGCCGAGCACTCGCCAGGGGCGGACAGAAGGATGGTGGAAAAGTGGTCACAATGGATTGTGGAGAGGGGCTGCGCGACAAAGCAAGAGTTTGGAATGCGGAGCACCACTGGGTACCCAGCAGCCAGAATCACAGGGGACCCATTGGTGAAGGCGAGGTTGAGACAGAGGGGGAGAAGACACAGAACCACCAGAATGTGGGGTAGGGTGGACAGCTCCGACTTCCAGTCGTGAACTGAGTGAAAACACCTAGACAGTTGGAGGGGATGAAAACGAGAATGGCAGATGATAACAGACAGAAGGACGGAGGGTAAAACAGAGGTGAAGAAGAGAAGGATGATGAGGCCCAGCAAAGACTGGAAGAGCTGGCAAACAAAATAGTGGATATGAGAGTGACACAGTTCGGGGAAAGACCACAACTATACAAAATAGAAAACAACCAACGGACAAAAATGCTGGTTGGGAGAACCAACAAAGCACTCGAGAGATTGGTACCAAAATCATCCCCATTAAAGAAACGCAACGTCGTGAGTTTTGCAGCGGCACTGCTCATACAAGAAAAAACAACAAGAAAGCACTGCAAGAAGAGCAGATTAGTCCATACAGAGACCAGACACCACCATGGAAATGGAGGCTGGAAGCACAGAGGGAGCAACTGAGAAAACGGGACAAATACAGCAATTTATAAGGGTAAATCAAAGCCCAAAGCTAATGAGGAGGATCCAGAAATTAAAAAATTAATACAAAATTGGAAATAAAGACCTAGCCTAGAGGTAATGGAAAGCAAAGCAGAAAGCAAACTCAAAATATAGATGATTGCAAGAAAGATAAAAAAAACTATGACGAAGTCAATAAAGGAGGAAAACAGAACTGCACGTTTGAAAATAACCCAAAAAGATTATACCGCAAACTCGGGAAACAAAAACAAAACGTGTCAAATCCCCCTGAAAAAGATAAACCTGAAAAAGAACAAAATAAAGAGGCAGATTGGATCCAAAACGTGCAAGAAAAAAAAAATAACATCCAAAGGAAATGCCTCCAGTGATATTTAATGAAGAAAAACAAAACAACAACAAGCAAAAATGCCAAACTTTAAAATCCCAGTTGCAGATGGAATTCCAAGCTTCTGGTTAAGGCAACCTGATGCTCTCCACAATCACTATGCTCGAGCATTCAACAAACCTATCTAAGGGGAGGAGACATTGGAAGAGTGGCTCACAGTAGGGTAACACCATCCTCATCCCAAAGTCTGAAGAGACCAAACTACCTCACAAGTATAGACCAATAACCTGTCTGCCACCAACAATGTACATACTCCTTGGATGGGAGTCATCACATAAATGATATACCATCACCTAAAACAAGGAGGCTTCAGGGTAGACCAGGAGGGATGTAAAAGAGGATGCAATGGAATGATAGATAATCTCTTACTAAACGAGGCCATACTCAAAAATTACAATATAGTCAGGTTCAAAATCGTTCGTTGTTTTTGTTTGTTTTTTTCGTTCGTTTGTTTTTGTTTCGTTCAGATTTCGGATGCAAATGTTTTTTCGTTCAGAATCATGGTAGATTAGCAAACCTATACATTTTTGGAAACGTTATTACATGGAAAATCTGAAAATCAATGTTTACATTTGCCAATTCCGACCAATTCGATTCGACCAATTCGACCAATCGACCAATTCCATTCGACCAATTCGACCATTCGACCAATCGCTTCGATCGACCATTCGACAATTCGATCGATTCGATTCATCGAATTCGATTCGATCGACCATTCGACCAATTCGATTTGCCAATCAATTTGACCGACCTTTGCTTGTGTGGAACGGACTGTGAAAACGATGCGGACTATATTGTCGGATACGACACACAGGACAGTGATGACGAACTCTAAATGGTATATTCTGTAATCGTGTATGTTTGATGCCATTGACTGCCTGTGTATATTTTGTCATTGACTGCCTGTGTAGATGTGAAGTTATACTGACTGCATGTGTATATATGATTTTGCTGACTGCCTGTGTATGTTTGGTGATATGGATTATTGTGACACATTTTGATGTTATTAACAGCCTGTACAAAATGATAACATGTATTTGATTATGCAACTTATCGCGAATATAAAGACAGTATTTTGCAATTCAAAACCTTTGATTCGTGTCTTACCATTCCCCATAGCACTAATTTGATACTTTCATTGGATTCCTTGTCCCTGAAAATATAGGTTTAGTATATTTTTAAAAGTTTTTAGGGTAATTAGAGGCAGAAATAGAACAAAATATGTATTTTACAGTGGCCATTTTGAAAATCCAAAATGGCCGCCATACAGGTATCTCTCCAAATGTAAACATTGATTTTTAGTTTCCTTATGCTATAGCCTTTCCAAAAATGTATAGGTTTGCTAATCTACCATGATTTTGAACGAAATATAATTTATTGACATAGTGAACCTGACTAATACAAGAAGAACAAAATTATTCACAGAATGTATAGACCACAAAAAAGCTTTTGATAGTGTCCCACATTCATGGATGATACAATGCATGCAATTGCACAAGATCAACCCTCAACGTATCGAACTGATAGAGAAAGCAATGAAGCTTTGGATTACCACATTGATATTACAACATTCAGAAGGGAAGATGGAAATACCAGGAGTGAAGATACATCGATGAATCTCAGGGAGACAGTCTTTCACCCTCCTGTTTTGCCTGACCAAGGACCCACTGAAGAACCTCATTAATGAGCATGGACATACACTACTCACAATAAGTTAGGGATATTGGCAGGTTCTTCGGTGTGGTTGATTTTGTGTATTAGTTATGTTGAAAAACGTTGTTGGTCCTAATTCTATGGTTATTAATGTGTGAAAAAATACAGCATTCTTGATTTCAATACCCTAACCCTAACCACTATAAAAAAATTAAAAAACTCACTCCCACAATATCCCTAACTCATTGTGAGTAGTGTAGATACACCTTGACATCAAATAAGAGAACATGCAAAGAGACAACAATGGTAACACATCTACTTTCATCATCAATCATCATCATCATCATCATCATCATCATAATCATCATCATCCTCCTCATCATCGTTTTACAGCCATTTCCTTGCTTGCATGTGTAATCTGTGATTGACCTAATGGCTGCTTTCCCAGCTGCAGCATCCGTTGCTAGCCCTCTTGTTAGTCCTTTAACTCTGAGATCATCTCTCAGCAACTCATATTTACTTTACTTAACACGGATGATTTAAAACTTTTTTTTTTTTTTTGGATACAAGATCGAGGCTCGTGAAAGGGCGAACATTAATCACACAAAAAGTGAAACCGACACATAAAACACAAAAAACAAGGGGAGCAGTAGACAAGGGGGAGAAAGGGGGAAGGACACAAACACAACATTTGAGAGCAGGGACATCGGGAGAAATGTGGGAGGGGGAGGGCTTGGGGGGAGGTGGGAGAGGTATAAAACATATGAACACTGCAAGGATATCCAGGAAAGAAGTGGAATTTCCAAAAAAAAAAGTGTATCTGGGGTGAATTAGCGGGGGTAGAAAAGATCAAGGCTTTGGATGGGGGAAGATAAGAGATGGTGGTGAACAGCTGTTTTAAAGACCTGGAGGGAGGTGTGGGATTGAAGGGAGTGGGGGAGTTTGTTCCAGAGGCTGGAGAAAAGGGGAATGAAAGAGTGAAGGTGAGCAGAGAGCCTAGATTTTGGCAGTTTAACCATAAGAGGGTTGCACGCAAATCTTGGGCGACCTGAAGGAATATTGGGGGGACAGAGCACAGAGAGAGCTGGGGGAGCAAGGCCTGAGAGGAGTCGGGAGAAGACAGAAAGACCACCAACCTGCCTGCGGTGAGTGAGTGAAAGGCCATCGGAGTTAACTTCATCGCAGGAGATTCCAATGATTCTGAAAGCTTTGGTTTCAACAGCGTGAAGCCGAGTGAGGTGTGAGGCAGGAGTACCAGCCCAGAGGGGGGAACAGTATTCCATTGAGCTGCAGATGAAAGCCTTGTATGTGGTGAGGAGCTCAGGTGTGCCAAGGAAGGACTTCGCACGACGGAGGATGCCCAGTCGGCGACTGGCTTTGGAGGCCAGCTTGGAAATGTGGTTTTCCCAAGAAAGATCATGGCAGATAGTGAGACCCAAAAGCTTGAGCGACAGAACTTCTTGGAGAGGATTGTTGAGAAAGTAGATGGGAGGGTTTTCCAGTCAGTCCTTTCGGAGAGACATTGTAAGAGTGTGAGATTTGTCAGGATTGAAAGACATGTTCCACTTGTTTGACCAGTCTGTGATTTTGTCCAGGTCTGCAGAGAGTGAGGAGGCTGCAGACTGCCGATATGAGGGATGAGGAATGGAGCGGCAGATAGTGGAGTCATCAGCAAAGAGATAGAGAGGATTTTCCAGAGAGTCGGAGAGATCATTGATGAAGACCAGAAATAGCACAGGGCCCAGAACACTACCTTGGGGAATTCCAGCCAGAACAGGGAGGGGAGATGAGAGAAATCCATTCAGGGCCACATGTTGCCGACGACCAGAGAGGAAGTACGCAAGCCATGAGTGGAGATTTCCATGGATACCATTGGAGGAGAGTTTGGGAAGGGCATCCGGCCGTATAACATTGCTTCAAAAAGGGGACCAACAAAAACAACAACAACCACGGTGCCCGAAAAAGGCCAACCACCGCTTTGCGGTGGAAAAATGGCCTCTGAAGGTGGTGAGCAGAGCTGGGTGCCAGACCGTATTGAAGGCACGTGATATGTCAAGTGAGACAGCTCTGATTTCCTGTTTGGCATTGAGGACCTCCATCCATTGTTGAGACAGCAGAAGCAGCATGTCCAGAGTAGAGTGACCTGGTCTGAAACCAAATTGATGATCAGAGATCAAGCCATTGGAGAAGAGGAAAGATTTCATATCCGAAGCAATGATGGATTCCATGACTTTGCTGATAATTGGAAGCAGGCTGATTGGTCTGTAGTTGCAAGGATCTGTTTTTGCACATTTTTTGTGGAAAGCGGTAATGTTTGCTGATTTCCAAGATGCTGGCAGATGACCTTGAGCAAAAGAGAGGGTGAAAAGAACAGAGAGAGGGTGAGATAGAGCGGCAGAGCAGGATTTTAGGACCCGTGGGCTGATGCCATCTGGTCCAGTTGCAGATTCAGAGTCGAGGTTTGACAAAAACTTCTCCACCTTGTCAGGAGAGAAGGACACAGAGTCCAGGAGCAGTTGAGTTCGACTGGGAAAGGTGGGAACAGAGAGAGATGGGTTTGGGACACAAGATTTTGAGGCAAACACAGAGTTGAGGCATTCGGCTTTGTCACGTGCGGTGTCAACTGTGTAGCCATTTGAGGTAAGGGAGTGGATGGAGGGGGAACAAACACCTCAAACGGATTTGACCAGACGCCACCAGGATTTGGAGGAAAGAGACAGGTTCGAGAGTTCAATCTAGAGTGTGGAGAGATAGTGCTTCCTGGCATTCCTGAGTGGAGACACACACTTGTCCCGAGCTTGGTGGAAGGAACTGAGATTGCCTTCAGTTGGATTTGCCTTCCAAGAGGCAAAGGCAAGTTGTTTCAGGGCAACTGCCTCACCACAAGATTCAGTGTACCATGGACGAGAGGAAGGGTAAGACAACTGAAGACGAGATGGGATAAATCTGTGCATGAGAGAGAGCAGTTTGCTTTGGAAGAATTGATGTCAGAGGCAGTAGAGATGGGAGACCAGTCCAGGTGATTGATGGCTGCTTGCAGCCCGTGCCAGTCGGCCTGAGTGAAATACCAGACTCGTCGGCGCTGCCGAGGCTCTCTGAGAATGGCCAGAGAGATGTCCACTTTAACAAGCACATGATCAGAAGAACCGATTGGAGCAGAAGAAGAGCAGCAGACATTTGCAGGGAAGTTTGTCATAACCAAGACCAGAAGAGAAGATACTCCATTGACTGAGATCCAGGTCGAGAAATTGACAGATTGTGTCAGTCCCAATGAGTCGCAGAAGTCCTTTGCTGAGGTGCCATGGCTGGTGAGAGATGAACCTACACCCAGCCAGCTGGCATGATGACAGTTGAAGTCACCACATATGAGGAAGAGAGAATTTGGATGAGTTGATAGAAGTTGGTCCATGTTGTCCGACAGCGAAATGTAAATGGAGTCATCACTGTTTGGAGGACGGTACAGAACACATATGAACAAAAGGTGGGAGCGGAGAGGAAGCCGTAGCCAGAGGTACTCCTGGGGTTGGGGTGGAGAGAGGGCAGTGCAAGGAGAATGAGGAAGAGTTTCTGATAAAGATAGCCACCCCACCACCAGGACGAGGCTCAGGTCTATCATACCGGAGGAGGGAGTAACCAGGAAGAGATATTAAGGAATCAGAGACATCTTGAAGGAGGAAAGTTTCTGTTAAGCAGATCAAGTCTGGATTGTCAGAAGCAACCTGAATGGAGAGATAAATCAGGTTTGAGCGAAGGCCCCGGATGTTTGAGATCCATACCGTTAATGAGGAGAGAGGGGGAGCATTGGGTGCAGGACAGGGGAGGGGATGGGTAGGGTCAGATGAACGATGAGAGGGGGAGGTAGGAAGAGCAGTTGATTGTGTGTCAGAGATTACAGAAGAGTTACAAGAAAGGGAAGGATGAGGACGAAAGGTTTGATGGTGATGGGATGAGGCACAGTGAGGGGTTGTTTGAGGAGGGGGCAGAGGAAAGTAGAAGGTTGGGGGAGGTGGAGGTATGAGATAGAAGGGAGATGAAGTGGGGAGGAGGCAGCTTTGAGAAGGAGGTGGGAGGGAGAATTTGGGAGGGATGGTTGGGGGGGAGATTTTGAAGGGTAGGGGTTGGGGGGGAGTTTTGAATGGGAGGGGCAAGGGGGGGGGTTTAGGAGGGGAAGGGCAAGGGGGGAGTTTAGGAGGGGAGGGGAAAGGGAGAGTTTAGGAGGGGAGGGGCAAGGGGGGAGATTTGGAGGGGAGGGGCAAGGGTGGAGATTTGGAGGAGAGGGTTAAGGGGGGAGTTTAGGAGGGGAGGGGCAAGGGGGGAGTTTAGGAGGGGAGGGGCAAGGGGGGAGTTTAGGAGGGGAGGGGCATGCGGGTTGTTTAGAAAGTGGATGATTAATGAAAGATTAACATTTATAACAAATTGGGTTTGTTGTGATTTTCAAGTTAGCGATCCGTTTAAGAACGATGGAGGAGGGGTGGAATGAATGAGAATTTAGAGCATGTAGTGAGAAAGAATTATGAGAGATTGAATATTTTTTTGAAATGGAATGAGTTGAAGAGGAAATTGAAAGGAGCCTTTTAAAAAGGAAGAAAAACAGCGTGTTGTAATAAACCACTGAATAAAACACTCCAGGGGAAAGTTTAAACATATTTAAACAGAACCGTGAAGAACAATCTTATATTCACAAAAAAACCAACGGGGAGAGGGAGCCTAGAGGGACAACCACGAGTCACTTGAACAGGGCAAAAGGTGGAAGGCAAGGGGATAATGGGGGCGGGGCGAGACAGCGCACGTGGGCAGAGGCAAAAGCACATGATGGGACAAAAGCACACGAGGAGAAAGGGAAATGAAAGGGAAATAAGTTTTTTTTTGTTTTTTTTTTGTTTGTTTGTTTTTTGGGGGGGGGGGGTGGGGGTGGGGGTTACAACGTCAGACAAAGAGTAGATGTTCGGTGAAGTTTGGGGGAGAAGGGAAAATCAAAAATCCTAGCAAAACCAGCCAAGTAAGGAACAAACTTTGACGGGGGAAGCCTAAGGCTGCAAGGCCTCACACGCGGCACGGCAAACAGAAAACGATTAATTTATGAAAGATAAACACTGAGAAACTTCCAAGGGACACTTTTGGTTCACACACCGAAAGATAAATACAGTTTCGACAAAATACAATTGTGAACAGACTTAACTTTGAAAACGTGGAGACCGTGTGGAGCTTCGAAAATCCTTGACGTCGTCTCCAAGATCTCGCGAGATCCTATCCGATATTTGCACCAAACAACGAAAAATTGACAGAACAACTCAAATTAGTGAAACAATGCTCTGACCGCATTCAAATGTAATTTGGCCTGGATCAGTGTGATCAGATCAATTTGCCAAGGGCACATTCATACAAGGTACACCAACAAAAACAGATAACATAAAAATACACTATACAGGAGCTGGACAACAAAGCATCATACAAATACCTCAGATGAGGGTCACCACCAAATATGTCACAAACAAATGTGCAAAACAATTACCAAAGAATACCTGCATAGAATGAGGCTGGTCCTGAAAACATACCTATCTCCAAGTAACAAAATCAAAGCCATAAACTAACTCGCAATATCAGTATTCAAGTACAGCTGTGGAATAATAAACTGGACACAATCAGAAATCAATAAACTGGATATCAAAACAAGGAAACTCCTCACCATCCACAAAATGTTTTACAAAAATTGTTGCATCCCAAGAATAAACCTGCCGAGACGAGAAGGAGGTGGCAGCCTGATTGAGCTCAACCAAGTGCACAGATGACAACTGTAGGATTGGCAGAATACGTAAAAAGTGTAACAGACTACCAAATCCAATTTGTAAGCAAACACAAAGACAACAAACCAGAGAAGGTATCCCTAACCCAACTAGCAAAAAATTTACAAAGACAGGTGCGAATGGAAGATGTCTCACAAGAAACCAAAACAACATCAAGTACAGCCCCAACAATGGCAAAAAAGAAGAAAGAAATATATAAAACAAAATATCAACAGATATACACCGACAACTGGGAAAACGATAAAAGAGCAGGAAGGTATAATAAATAAAAGGATACAAGCCTCGATTCTGTATACAAAATAAAGAAATAAATTAATTAATTAAAAAATTTAAAACAAGGAAGTAATGCTCACGTCTGACCTGATGATCCCATTGAGTGTGAACATAGAAAACAAAGCAATGTGACCGGATATAGTACTGAGGTACAAAAAAGGAAAGAAGGCATTAATAATTGAGGTGTCAGTCCCCAGTGAGTTGGGCCTAAACAACACAAAAAATCAAGAAAATGACCGAATACCAAGCCGTCGAAATGAAGTGAAAAGATCCCGGAAGCTGAAGAGTGCCAAAATTGCACCAGGGATTATTGGAGCAACAGACATGATAAAATAAAGAAACAAAAAAGAAACGAAGGTGGATACTTCGAGACCTGGGAGGACTCCGTTTGCAGGATTTGGAAGGTGTACATAATGCAGGATATGTACATAAACGCCCCATTCTTTTTTGCCCCACAATATCCCCAACAAATATAATTACCAGACTTGAAATCGGGATCCTCAGCAGGTGGTGCAATGATAGAGTGTCTGCTCCGAGTCTGGTAGGTCGGCGGTTCAAACCCCGACCGAGTCACCCCAAAGACTTTAAAAATGGTACGTGCTGCTTCCTTGCTTGATGCTCAGCGTTTAAAAAGATAAGAGCACGGTCAATTCCCTAGCTTGGCATCCATAGGCAGGATGAAAGTCCTCCTTAGGAAATGCCTCACAAGTCATTTTTGTGGCGTCGCTGGTACACAGAGTGCCCCAGGAAGTGACGGCACATCCCCCAAGCTCAGTGCTGTGTGTTTCTCTTGTCTAACAGCCTGTGTTTTGTCTCGTGTATTCATCTGTATGTCCATGCATGAGATGTGTGTGTGGCAGCTCCACTACAAACCTTTGACCTTGTTTAAAAAAAATCTCTCATCCTTTGCAATCCAAACCCTCAGCAGTTGAAACCTTTGTTTTCCTCGTTTCTCTTCGACATCTAGCTAACCTGGTGTTGGCTTAGCGGTTAGGGTGCCAGCTTGGGATCCTAGGATCGAATCCCGGTTGATCGCTGAATTAATGCCAGGGTGGTTGAATCAGCCTGTCATCCTTCTGAGGTCGGCAAATTGAGTACCAGCTCACTGGTAATTCCCTGTGTGTCGCAAGAGGCAACTAACAGGGTTGGCGGCAGGAAGGGGATCCGGCCGTAAAACATCGCTTCATAAAGGGGACCATGGTGCCCGAAAAAGGCCAACCCCCTGCTCTGTGGGTAAAAATGGCCTCTAAAGGTGGTTCTTATTATTATTATTATTATTATTCTTCTACACCTAACTGCGGCTTGTTCATCATCTATCTGTTAATTACCAACATGTCCAAAACCTCGATGCCCCACTCACCTGTGTTAGTGGAGTATGTGGAAAAAGATTCAAGAATGTTGGCCGCTTGGGGGCTGGTGACAGAGGAGTTTGGATTCTAAAAGCCACCTCCTTGTCAACACCAGCTCCAACAGCACATTTTCCAGTTGGTCCATCTTTTCTTGCACCTTCTTCTGTTGGTACAGCCCTACATCCAGCTCCTACAGCGACCTCTCCTGCTCCGCCATCTATCAACTGAAGATCACAAAAGTCTGTTTGATGAGTGATACGAGGTCTGTCCACCTCCACTGTACCCTGGAAAAAAAAGAAGGAAACAACAGATTCTATAGAAGAACTTGAAAAGATGAACAAATAACGTGAGATTATGCTTGCAAATATGTACCACAATACTCTCTCCACCGATAAACACCGTTCTTCATTATACTTAACTAGAAGGACCTGCTCCCTATAAGAGTTGCCAGGGGGTTATTTAATTATACTTATTGTAATCCAAAATACCTCACTGCAACGGAAAACATGGGAACAGCAACAAAGTACTGTAAGGGGTGGAACATGTAATACCCTCACCCAATTAGAGGTGGCAGCACACAATACACATTTACATGGAGAATTTGCTCTCCACCTCCCTCCTCCCCCCCCCCCCCCCCCCGCCCCCTCCCAATCCTGTTTAAATCACTCATCTCCAAGACCACTGGCAAAGATAAAACACGCCTTTACACTAATTGGGATCATGCTGATTCTATGTAGCAAATCTGGATGTAATCAGCCCAGAACTGTAGGAGGAATATTGCGACAAACAAACTAACAATAAATATGTAGTGCATAGCATGATACTTGCGAAATCCCTAAAATAAGTTGTTCACCTTTGGCCATGTTGACTTCAAAAATAATTGGTGGTCGAATTCAGTGATCTGATATGCAAATCCTCTTCAAATTTCAAGTCAATCAGATGAAAATTGACGATTTTATAAAATCAACCTAGGTCGTTGACCTCTGGGCCTATGTTGACCTCAAAATAATTGGTAGTTGAAATCAGTGACCTGATCTTCGATTTTCGCAAGAAATAAATGAACATATGTCACCCACAGGGTGAACCGTATCTTGCCATTTGACCTTGACCTTAATAATTTCGTATGGTGAATAGTATGTCTTCATGACCAACGCACATGAAATATTGAAAGATTTTGATGAGAACTGAGGAAATAATTTTTTCATGAAAATTCCGTTTTTTCGTCATGACGTCATCAAATGACGTCATAGCGTCAAACTGTTTACAGATCTGGGAAGCACTCATCAAGGGCATTCATATGAGGTATTACTCGATATGGTACCTACGATTTCAAAATTTGACCTTGGGGTCAATAATTTTCGACCTCCAGCGCTAACCATGAAGGTCAAGGCCGATCGCCACCAAAAACTAATCAGCTGAGCGCCGGACCATATACTAGATTCCCATGAAGTTTGGAGACGATCCGATCAAAGTTACTCAAAAAATAAGGGTTTCGTCGACCTCCATGATTGACCACAAAGTGACCTTGACCTTTGACCTTGACCTTCAAAATTTTGTGTGCTGAAGGGTATCTCTATAGGACTCTGATATGCGAAGTTACAGGAGTTTCCAATAATAACTGTGGTCTACAGAGTGATCTAAACGTGAAAAAAAAATGATTAACCACAAACAAAAAAACAAACAAAAAAACAAATAAACATATGTCACCCACAGGGTGAACCGTATCTTGCCAATTTGTGTGCTAAAGGGTATCTCTAAAAGACTCTGATATGCGAACTTACAAGAGTTTCCAAAGGGAACTGTGCTCTACAGAGTGACCTAAACAATGCGAACTAAAGCAATACAATATACATGAAAAGTGCAGTTTTTTCGTCATAACGCCGTCAAATGACGTCACATTGTCAAACTAGTTATATGTTTGGAAAGCACTCAACAAGGGCTTCAATTTGAGGTACTACTCGATATGGTAACTGAAACTTGAAAATTTTACCTTTTGGTCAAAATTGAATGACCTTCAAAATGACCTTGAAGGTCAAGGCCGATCGACACCAAAAACTAATCAACTGAGCGCCATACCACACCCTATATACCCACCAAGTTTGGAGATCATAAGATCAAAGTTACTCAAAAAATAAGGGTTTCGTAATTTGACCTTGGGGTCAATAATTTTCGACCTCCAGCGCTAACCATGAAGGTCAAGGCCGATCGCCACCAAAAACTAATCAGCTGAGCGCCGGACCATATACTAGATTCCCATGAAGTTTGGAGACGATCCGATCAAAGTTACTCAAAAAATAAGGGTTTCGTTGACCTCCATGATTGACCGCAAAGTGACCTTGACCTTTGACCTTGACCTTCAAAATTTTGTGTGCTGAAGGGTATCTCTATAGGACTCTGATATGCGAAGTTACAGGAGTTTCCAATAATAACTGTGGTCTACAGAGTGATCTAAACGTGAAAAAAAAATGATTAACCACAAACAAAAAAACAAACAAAAAAACAAACAAACAAACAAACAAACATACAAGCTGACTGATACATCTTGCAAAAACTTCGTTTTGGCAAGATAACAAACAAACAAACAAACATACAAGCTGACTGATACATCTTGCAAAAACTTCGTTTTGGCAAGATAACAAACAAATACACAAACACACAAATAAACACCGGTCTGTAATTATAATGAGGATACTGTAACCATCCATTCCTTTCGCGCTCAGGCACATAGGGCTGCCAAGGCAGTTTCATTGGCTGGGGGACACAATCCTGGACGGGTCGCCAACCCGATGCAAGATACACGAATGGCTATTTTTTTTCCAGAAATCTGGAACGGGTGTAAATCACATGAGTGAATCATGCTGGATGAGGCAAAACAATCCACTCGGAGGATACCAACACGTCACAAACGATACATTTTTCATGCCGCACATATCATCATCATGGAGGACAATCACATTTGTTCATGAGGGACAAATGCTTTTAGCGCACTGCAGGTCTCAGACGATCACACACACACACAAAAAAACCATGGGCATGGTGTTCAGTGTTATAACCTGCGGAACTGCCCAGTTTAGTGAAATTCCGATGTAGTCATAAAACATAATGTAAAGCACATTGATGCTCCCTCGTTGTCATTTGACGTTTTCAGGACACTGCAGAGAAGTTGGCACTTTTCATTTTGCTACACAAGGCTTCGGTTCTGGCTCATAGTTGTGGCATCATGTTTTGTCTTTACGTGTTCCATGAAAGCGTTGCCTTTATGCCAACAGCTCTGATGATCCCGTCGACCGATGATCGTTCATGCCAACAGAGCAAGCCGGTTTGGTGTCTGCTCCTCCGTGAGGACGTGTGGCACCCATTGCACCATCGCCTTTAAGTCCCTGAGATCCTCAGAGAGAATGCAATGCACTATTGACTTGGACATTCCTGTCTCTTGTCAAAAGTTAACAAATTATGAAATGCCTATTTTGCGGCAAGAGTCCATTAATAACATCTGGTGGAAGATATATCAGCTGATGCAAGAGATGCAAAGAGGAATTTCAGAAGTTTGCTATTTTGCTCCGACGAATGGTTAATGCCGGAAAAAGTTGGCTTCTCCTTGCTTCCCACAATGGTTAGCATACCTTGATTTTATCCATTTTTAGCTCACCTGGAGTTTAGCCCGGTGAGCTTATGTGATCAAGCATTGTCCTTAGATAAGTCCGTCAGTGATAAGTCTGTAAACACTCAAGTCATTATCGCTTGATGAAACTAGGCCACAAGCTTCATATCTGATGCCTAACGAAGGTGTATTGACAGCATCAAAATCTGCGCTCATTAACCGGTTGGGATCGGGCCTAAAACGCAAAACAAATTCCTGCCCTAACCTACAGAGGACCTAACCTACATCAGGTGCACAGCCATTCCCTCAAACAAAAACATGACTAAATAAATAAATAAAAATGATCTAAATACATGTAATTGAGAAAGCGATTATTAAATCCCAGAATATATTTGATGACATTTCCATGTGAATGATAAAAGTGTCACCTGAAATTATTTGAAGAAGTCAGTATGGACTTTGGACGAGCCTGGTGTTGGCTTAGCGGTTAGGGTGCTGGCTTGGGATCCTAGGATCTTGGGTTCGAATCCCGGTCAATCGCTAAATTAACACCAGGGGGGTTGACTCAGCCTGTCATCCTTCCGAGGTCGGCAAATTGAGTACCAGCTTGCTGGGATGAATGATCCCGGTGTGTACCCAAGTTTGGAATAGGTACACCGTATCCCTGCGCATCGTAAGAGGCGACTAAGGGTTGGTGTCAGGAAGGGCATCCGGACATAAAAACATTGCCTCAAAAACAGGGAACCATGATGGTCATGGGGCCCGCAAGGCTAACCCCCGCTCTAGCGGGGAAAATGGCCTTAAAAAAACCGATCATCATTCATTCATTCAGTATGGACTTTGGACGAGACGTAAAGGGCGGAATTAAAGTCGAATGCTACTTGTGGATGTAACATCTTTGATTGCTCTCCAAACAAAACATTCCCAATCCTCCTATTCTGTGAAATTGTCACTTCCTGCACTGAATAGCAGTCAAAGCTTACCGTCTGATGCTTCCTTTTGTGTTTCTTGGCTGGCCCAGCAAATCTCTGAGAAATATTTGACTCGAAACATCTGAGAACGGATAGCCCTCACTTTTACAATGTGTCGAATCGTCGTCTCTGAAAGGTTAACCTATTGCATAATCCCTTCTCCGATACGTTTGGACACAATGAAACAACCTCCATCTAAGGAACTACAGGAAATATTTTATGGAGAGAGAGAGAGATGAAGGATGAAAGGAAGCCTGTTTTGTAAGAAATAAGAGGCAGCCGCACTTTTGAAATTGGGATTGAATCGATTTCCTGGGAGGTATTATGATGATCAACACTGTACGAACAGGGAAGGAAGCAAGCAAGTAAAATAAAGAAGAAAAGCAAACTGACATTTTGAAGATAAACAGACTGCCTTCTGAACCGAAACAATGTAAACACACCAAAGCTCCACATAGTGGAAATTCTTAACGCATAAAAGTTACATAAATAACGAGCTAACCTCGAGAAAATGCACCAATTCTTACGGAATGGAGTACTGGGAATGTAAACATTGGGCTCAAGGTAGGTCACAGGAAATGTGATGCTAATGCTATTGTAATCAACAGTGCGATGAATACCATGTGATCATCAGACGGAAAACAAGGTGCAGTCATAATGGCAATCATATGTGCAATTGTGCATGTATATATATATATATACATAAAAGCACATGCTCTTCCAGCTAAAGAAAGTTGCATAAAGAAACCAAGAAAAGCTCCACAAGGTAAGCTCTTTGCTGTTTTATCGCCTACCTGGGTTCCTCTACAACCGCAGACTCATATATGTGTTGCTATAAAAGTAACACTTACATGAGAATGAGAACCCAAATGCTACATGCCCCCCACCCCCCCCCCCCCCCTCAGCATTGGGGTTCTCATGTATGTGATACTTTTGATGAAGTTGTAGGAAAGTTGGAAAGATGATGAAAAGTTTGAAAAGTTTGAAAGTTGCTGATGAAGTTGGAAAGAAGATTGATGAGAAGAGGAAGAAGTTAATGGAGTGGCAGAAGGCGAAGGGTACGGGGTCAGAAAAGGCAGAGCATGAAAGTTATAAGGCAGCCAAGAAGGCTGCAAAGAAAGAGGTAGCAAAGGCGCAGGAGGCATGTAGGAAAATGTTCGGAAAACGCTTGGATTGGAACAGGGTCAGAGAGCGGTATTCAGGATTGCAAAGCAGATAGCGAAAGAGAGGTGTGATGTGATGGGGGTGAGTTGCTTGAAGGATGAAGTGGGACAAATCGTTGTGGACCCACATGGAATTAAAGGAAGATGGAAGAGATATATGGAAATGCTGTTGAATGCAGAGAATGAATGGGATGGCAACATAAAGTGTAACCCAGTTTTAGGACCGGCAGAGAAGATAACTGAGAAGGAAGTTGAGGAAGCGATAAAAGCAATGAAGAGTAGAAAAGCGGGAGGGCCGACGGAAGTTGTGGGATATATGTTGAAGGCAGCGGGAATTTGGGGTGTGAAGAGAACGACAGAGATTTGGAATCTGGTGGTGAAAGGAGGCCGCATTCCAGTGGATTGGGAACTGAGTACCCTCGTCCCTCTATACAAGGGGAAAGGTGACACTGGACTGTGGCTCGTATAGAGCGATAAAGTTATTAAATCATGGAAAGAAGGTATTGGAAAGGGTGTTGGAGAAGAGGATAAGGAAGAAAGTGAAGATCGACTAAATGCAGTTTGGATTTATGCCAGGAAGAGGAATGACAGATGCACTTTTTATTGTAAGGCAGTTGCAGGAGAAGTACGTGGAGAAGAGGAAGAAGTTGTTTCTTGGGTTTGTTGATCTGGAGAAAGCATTCGATAGGGTTCCACGTGAAGTAGTGACATGGGCATTGAGGAAGATAGGAGTGGAGGAATGGTTGATCAGAGTAATGATGGCAATGTACGAGAGAACGCGCACAGCTGTAAGGACGAAGGACGGGAACAGTGGTGAGTTTGAGGTGAAGGTGGGAGTGCATCAGGGGTCGGTAGTAAGTCCACTACTATTTGTATCTGTGATGGAGGCGCTGGCTCGGAACGTAAAGGAGGGTTGTTTTTTGGAGGGGGAAGGGGGGGTTGTATGCAAGATCGAGGCTCGTGAAAGAGATGACATTAATCACACAAAAAGTCAAACCGACACATAAAACATATAATATGGGGAGCGGTAGACAAGATGGGGAGAGAGGGGGAAGGACACAAACACCATGGAGTTTACCGTGGGAGTTGTTGTATGCAGATGATCTGGTTTGATTGGGGAGAATATGGATGGACTGAAGGAGAAGATGAACAAGTGGAAGGAATGTATGGAGACAAAAGGTCTGAAGGTGAATTAGTCTGGGATCCGAGACCTCAAAATTTGATTTTGAAGTGACACCCCTGCTATAAAATGTTTGACCCCTAGATCATGTCTGTGGGGGTGTTAGCCACCAGAAAAGTGACTTTAGCAAGGGAGTTTGGATTGCGTGAATTCTGTAGGGACATTTTTTAACTTGGGGCGTCAACTGTAAAAAAGCAAGAAATTTAGGGGTAGGGGAAATTCAATTGACCATATATCCCATAATACAGGGGTGAGTGCAACAAATTACCACTCATTCTTTTTGTTATAAAGTTGGCTTTTATATGAAACATGATTCAACGTGATTGGACCATCCATGAGGTCAGCAGAGGTCAAAAGGTCACGGAAAGTGGGTTAAGCTAAAAGTTTAGCTCCTTCAGTAAATAAAATCACATTTTTCCGACTTCAAGCTCAATATAGCCAAACTTTTACACCCAAAATATGTTGTTTGTACCCCTCTGATGTTTTTGGGAAAGAAATGCCCCGACTGAACTTAACTTACTGGCATGTATGTCACTTTAGATTTGCATAACTTTAAAAAAATCACCAAAATCGGGCATTCACACTATCTATTTGCACGGTACTCTTCAACATATTTTAAAACGACAAGTCATACCACATACTGTCTGGAAAAGTGTCATTACCTCTATTTACTCATCATCATCACCATCATCAGTCAGAAGCCGTCCACATTTTTCTCTGTCGCCATTGTAGGCACATGCAATGATGCATGGTACTCCAGCTTTCGCACAAGGGCAATTCCTCAGGCAGTTCGGTTTCTGCTTACATTTGCAGTACTTCAACTTCGCAGCAGAAGGCTTTGATGGCTTGCTCTTCATGACAGGAATTAACCTGTCACCATCCACACTCCTGCCATACTCTTCAGGTGGAAGAAGCACTGGATTGCTGAGTGAAGCTTGCTTGTTTAAGCTGATCTGACAAAGGCTCCTGAGAACGTGGAAGTGAAAAGCATCTTCTGTTGGAGGAAGGGAGCGCAGATCTAGTTTGCTAGATGCAAACAAGTGGGCGCGGAGCTTATCCAGGGATGAATACCCTGGCTTGCCGTAGAGATCACAAAAGAAGCTTCGTGCTTCAGTTATCACCTGATCATGTGCAGAAGGTCCGGATTCATGTCGGATGAAATTGGACAACGCTGGCTGTTTGTGAACATGCTGGAGTGCGACTTTCACTGCTCTCTTCTTACCCCGTTTGAAAGGATAGCTCACCGAATCACAACCTGACAGAATGTAGGAGATGAGCAGTGTGTCTGTGAGTGCCAATACGTCCTTTCCAACTGCTTTGGCCAACTCATTCACCAAGTCATGGATGGGGAGGAACAGATCATCCTTTTCCACCCATAACTCAACAACGTTTGTCAACCGAGGGAAATGATACATTGACAAGACGATGATATCTGTATCTGTAGCCTGAATGACAACTACGCTGTTGTCACAGCTAGCAATGTGAGCAAAGATTCTGGTGTCCGCCTCCTCGTGGTTAGGGCAGTACAGCTCATCAACATTGGTATGTTCCGTCTGCGTCACACGAGTTGCCTGGGCGTTGACCCCAAGGACCAGGCAGAAGCCATCAGGCCAGGATGACTCCTGGGACCAACGTGAAGCAAGATACGACAGCAGATTGGTCTTGTTACAAGGGTTTGACAGGAATGTGTTCCAATCAGGGATTTTCATGATGTCCACTGGAACAAACTCTGGCAAGTTGGTATTTGACTCCCGTCTCTGGCGTTCATCCCCTTTTAGACTCTTTAACCCAAAATCATATTGATCGCCCACGAAATGCACTTCAGTGCAATGTCTGGGTTTCATGTTCAAGAGTTTGTTCCTGTACCTTTCCTGAAGTTGGTCAAATGTACTCGAACCAAGTGTGTTGAACCGCTGGATGAATGCCATTGCATCGACTACATAAACTGCATCAGATACAGAAGGAGGCAACTCTTTTAACGGTTCCCATGACTCGGCAACCTCTGCCTGTAGAGTGGATAGATAGTTGGATTTGCAACCTTTCCGCATGGAAAATCCATTCTTCTCTGGCTCAAACAACGAGGGAGGGTACTCAAGCCATTCGTAACTAAATGCCTCAGTCCGTGCCTCATCACTCAGGTCCTGTGCGAAACAAAGTGCCCTTGTCACTGCACTCTCCTCTCTGATGACTTCTTTCACAGTGTCCATCTTTTTCTTACTTTTCTTCAGATGCGTGGCGAATGTTTCTATCTTCGGTTGGACAATCTTGTCTGCATTCGTCGTTGTGGCAGCATCCATTGCCTCCAAGCCTAGACGTTTGGCATTTACCAGGGTAGTTGCTGCAAGAATCTGACCTGTGGATATGTTCATTAGTTTATCTGTCGCAAGTGAAGGATCGAATGGGTTTTGCATCTTCTCTTCCACGGTCCGTTTGATCTGCAACACGGCTTCCATGTCGTCTTTCCTCAGCTTCTCGTGGTGGACAGATTGCGGCGAGGCCATGTGTGCCATCTGTTTTACACTTTCAGAGACAGAGGTCATGAACGGTAGAGCCTTGATGTACTTTTCTCGTGCTGATTCAGACTGTGTTATACCCTTAAAGAGGCTTGTTTTGCCTTCCCTATTGTAGGTCTGTTCAAGGGCAAGGTCTGTCCACACACCATTAAAGTCTCCTGTAGTCTGGTGAACTGTGAATTTGCCAGCTGCAAACTCCTCGTGCACTTCTGGTGCTGTTTCTGGAAGCTTTTGCATCTCACTGAGATAGATCGGAAGGCAGGACATGTACTTACTATGGCCGGCAGCAATGGTATAGGGTAGCATATTCTGTACCTCTTGTAAGTGCTGTTGCCACAGCCCAGCTCTCTCAGCATGGATGTAACGCCTTAGGATAAGCACCATGTCTATGTACATGCTCCAAAGATGGGCTGTCACTCCTAATCCCTTCTCAAAATCTCCCCAGAGCAACTCCAGTGACTCTAGGCATTTCATGACTTCCTTCATGAGTGCAGCAAATTCGTCCTTCTCTTTCCTGTCAAAGGCATTTCTAAGACTTTCAAGCAGAGACGAAAGCAAAGAAAGTGTCTCCTCATTCTTCTCGAACAACAGCCATTTCTCAAATGCCTCCCACTTCAGCATGAACAATGCCTCACTCAACCATGAATGATAACGGACCATCTTATAATAATCTTTTCCTGCCATGACTTTATTGGCTCTACCTCGACCACAGATATCACTAGAAACCAGAATGTCCTCTATGCCACTCTCCATTATGAAAAATCCAATAGATCCCAAGAAGTTCTGGGCAATATGGAATCCTCCAAGTCGAACAATAACATCTTTGTACTTTTCCGATTCCTTCCTAAACAACCCCTTTACTATGTGATATATCGCCTGGTCACAAGTCACCTCCGTCTTAGCCTGACCCATCTTAAGACTCAAGGAGACAAAGTAGTCCAATGAGGTCTGGACTACATCTGCGTTGGTTGGGTTTTATGGAAGCAATGGTCCATAACCAATCTTTGTTTTCTCTGTATGTTGCCCAGAACTGTATTCAAAGAAGCTGCTCCATGTCAGGCTACCAGTGTCCTTGTCGTTTTCACCCGTCATCAACTGTGTTGGATACATCCTCAGTAGGAACCAAACGATGTTCTTGTCAGCTAGAAAGCAGGCTTCCCCCTTGTCATCATGAGGAAGTTCAATATCACGTAATGACCTAGCCTGTCTTCTGTCCTTCAGTGTCAGTTTACTACTTACTGGAACGAATTTGTCTGGTTCACTGATAGTCAGTTTCCTGGTTTTCTTAAGGGGCACTGCCCCCACTACCTCCTCCCTCAAATGTGTACTGATAAATTATATTTGTTGTAGCATCAAAACTACCACCATCTTGTGTCTCTGAATGGAAGTTTAAGGCTGAAGATCGATGGTAATCATAAAGATCAGCAAGAGTGAAGCAAGTTGCTGAAACAAATGTAGCATAATAATCCCTAGCACCACACAAAAGATGAAAAGCATCAACCACCACAGTAAACCATCACTATTACGATCAATATAGGCCAGAAACAGTAGAGGGATGCAAAGAACATATTGTGACATATACATATGTGAATTATTTGATAACGGAGCTAAATTTTCAGCTTAACCCACTTTCCGTGACCTTTTGACCTCTGCTGACCTCATGGATGGTCCAATCACGTTGAATCATGTTTCATACAAAAGCCAACTTTATAACAAAAAGAATGAGTGGTAATTTGTTGCACTCACCCCTGTATTATGGGATATATGGGCAATTGAATTTCCCCTACCCCTAAATTTCTTGCTTTTTTACAGTTGACGCCCCAAGTTAAAAAAACGTCCTTACAGAATTCGCGCAATCCAAACTACCTTGCTAAAGTCACTTTTCTGGTGGCTAACACCCCCACAGACATGATCTAGGGGTCAAACATTTTATAGCAGGGGTGTCACTTCAAAATCACTTTTTTACACATTTCCAGGCCTCGGATCCCAGACTAAATATCGGAAAGACGAAGGCGATGGCAAGTGGTAAAGCATGTGGTGAGGTGGAAATAACTGGGAAGTGGCCATGTGCTGTGTGCAGGAAGGGTGTCGGAGTGAACTCCATTCAATGTACAATGTGCGCTGAGTGGGTTCATCCAAAATGTATGGTCTGAGAGGGTCATTAAACAGTGTGGCAGCTACATTAAAGTGTAAGGTGTGCAAAGAGGGGGTTGCAGATGGAGGAAATGTTGAGTTGGATCTTGGAGACGGCGTTTAGCTGGAAGGTGTGAAAACATTTTGCTACCTAGGAGACATGCTGAATGGAGAAGGTGGATCAGACTCGGCAACGGTTACTAGAGTGAGATGTGCATGGAAGAAGTTTCGGGAACTGAGTGGGTGCTGACGAGGAGGGGAGTGTTGCTGAAGCTGAAGGGAAAGGTGTATGCTGCATGTGTGAGAAGTGTTATGATTTATGGGAGCAAGACATGGGTAATGAACGTAGAGCAGCAACGAAAGCTGGAAAGGGTGGAAATGCGAATGGTTCAGTGGATGTGCGGAGTATCGTTGAGAGAGAGGAAGACAAATGATGAATTGCGAAAGATGATGGGAATAGAGCCTGTGATTGATGCTGTGAAGAGAAACAGGTTGAGATGGTTTGGTCATGTGTTGAGGAAGGATGAAAGTGACTGGTTGAGAAGAGTGATGGAAATTAATGTCGAAGGAAGTAGAGGATGGGGAACACCGAGAAAGACTTGGCTAAAAGTGGTGGAAGAAGAAATGCGGGCAAGGGGGTTAACAAGGGGAGATGCAGAAAATAGGGCAAAATGGAGAAGATTGTCATGGGGCACACAAGGTTAACCCCCGCTCTGGCAAGAAAAATGGCCTTAAAATGCCTGTTGTTTTTGTATGTATGTGTTCCGTTTATAGTAGCACATATACGAGTCTGCGGCTGTGGAGGAATCCAGGTAGAGTTTAAAACAGCAAAGAGCTTACCTTGTGGAGCTTTTCTTGGTTCCTTTTCTTGGTTCCTGCCATTGTAGTTCATTCATTCATTGTAGATATAGTATATCAGGAAATAAGAATGACAGAATATAGCTGTGTTTAAAGCACTGAGCTTTCTAGTCTGGGTTTGAGTCTTCACTGTATGATAATTATTTTGTTTCGTTGTTTGTTTTGTATACAGAATCGAGGCTCGTGGAAGAGCTAGTACACTGAACAGATCAGGACATAACAGGACAAAAGGAACAGTAGACAGAGAGGAGGGAAAACACCAGCAGCGTAGTTTAAGTGGGAGACCTGGACAAGCAATGGGGGGCAGAAACGGACACAAGTGTGGACAAGATGGATGCAGAAGGAAAATATCAGGAGGGAAGGACTTGAAACTTGGAAGGAGGAGGGGAGGAGGGGAGGAAGGTTATCGAGGTCCGACTACAAATTGTCTTTCCTGGTCCTTCACAGACAAAGGCGGCACGTCGTAGCATGCACATCGGAAACGCATCAGAACAGAGAGATACTTTGAGTAACTTTTCAACAAACATTGCCACTTTGTCCAAAAAGTTTTCAACAGATTTAAAAATAAATAAATACATGTACAATTTTCTTTATAATCCGTACTGTACACATTTGTTACAGATAGGAGAAAGCGTCAGACAAAAAAAAGAAGATACATAAAGTACATACCCCAGTATCTTCTCTGTGGATCTTCCTTCCATCACAGTCTAACGCAATGTCAGACAGGTCGGTGTCTGCAAATTCCTCCAAACATATGCCAACGCCGAGGCCACTGCAGACAAAGGAGACAAGGAGATAGGCGAACACATGCGTGCATGTTTCATGAGTAACTGCGGGAATAAAAGGAGAAAAGTAAGCTGTTGGAATGGGGAAAGGTGGGAGGACAAAAACAGATGGAGGACGCCGAGGAAATAGTGGTGTTGGAAGAGGAAGTAACCTGTAGCTTGCTGGAGAGGCGAGCTGGAGAAGTGGAGAGCGTATTCTCTGAGCAGTCATGGTTGTTAAAGGTCACAACAGGTGGAGCTTGTTCAGCTCGATGGATTGAGCTTGAAATGTGGAGATGTTCGGGTTTGAAAAGGATTGTGTGGCAAGAGGGCAAAGGAACAAGGGAAAGGGGTTGAGGGTACATAGAGTGGCGTGAGAATGAAAATGAAATCGTGTAAAGTTGGTGGAAGGTGGGGGTGGGGCGAGAGAGAGGGAGAGAGGGAGGGAGAGAGGGAGGGAGAGAGGGAGGGAGAGAGGGAGGGAGAGAGAGAGAGGAAGGGTGAGAGAGGGGGAGAGAAGAGAGAGAAAGGGAGAGAAGGGGGAGAGAGAGAAGGAGAGGGAGAGAAGGGGGAGAGAGAGAAGGAGAGAGAGGGGGGGAGAGAGAGAGGAAGGGTGAGAGAGGAGAGAGGAGGAGAGAGGAGGAGAGAGGAGGAGAGAGAGGAGGAGAGAGGAGGAGAGAGAGAGAGAGAGAGAGAGAGAGAGAGAGAGAGAGAGGAAGGGTGAGAGAGGGAGAGAGAGAGAGAGGAAGGGTGAGAGAGGAGAGAGAGAGAGGAAGGGTGAGAGAGGAGAGAGAGAGAGAGGAAGGGTGAGAGAGGAGAGAGAGTGAGAGGGGGAGAAGGGGAGAGAGAGAGAGAGGGACGGAGAGAGGGAGAGAGGGGAGATAGGGGGAGAGAGAGGGTGAGGGAGAGAGAGAGGTTGGGTTAGGAAGGAAGAAGGAAGAAGAGTTAGTTGAATTTTAAAGGTTTAGGGTTCAGAGGGAATGTTATGGAGTATGGAGGTGTGGATGGAATTTACCGATCTGGGGTGGTATAGGAAAGGTGGGCATGGGATGAGTGGAAGAGGAGTGGCAAAAGGGTTGGGAATACATGGATCAGCGTGGAGAGAAGGGTGAAAGGGACGAACAGAGGTTGGGGGGGATGGAGGAGGGAATGAGGAGGGGTTGGTGAAAGGTGGGGGAGGAGGGAGGATGGGAGAAGGATGTGGGGTGGACGGAGGTGGGGGGACAGACAGAGGTGTGAGGCCGGGGTTAGTGCGAAGTGGGGAGGCGGGAAGTGGGAGTGAGGTGAGGTGAGGATAAAGGAGTGAGGTGGGGATGGTGTGAGGTTGAGTGGACGGAGGTTGAGTGGACGGAGGTTGGGTGGACGGAGGTTGGGTGGACGGAGGTTGGGTGGGCGGAGGTTGGGGGGATGGAGTGATGTAGGAGGGCGGGATGTAGCAGTGAGGTGGGGTTGGGGCGAGGTTGGGGGACGGAGGTTGAGTGTATGGAGGTTGGGGGACGGAGGTGGGGGGGGTGAGGTAGGAGGGTGGGATGTGGCAGTGAGGTGGAGTTGGTGTGAGGTGGGAGGGATGGATGTTGGGTTATGGACAGAGGTGGGGGGGGAGGGGAGGAGTGGGGTAGGAGTCGAGCGGTTGGGGAATAGGTAGGTAGGTAGGTAGGTAGGTAGGTATGGGAGGTGGGAGGTTATATTAAAAAAAAGAAGTGAGGGGTGGAAAAGTGCAAGTACAGTGCAGCAATAAAAGAAGAAGAAGAAAAAGACCACCATTATTAGACATTACATTACAACGAGCATCGTATTTCCAAGTCGCAATTACGAGTGCACACTCAGAGACAAGATGCACAATTTTGTTCAAATAAAATCCTGTACATTCATACAGTTAGACGACCTGTTCGGTCGAGTCATTGAAATTTGAATCAACACATCCGCGGCATTTTCACGATTCATGACGTTTCAAACTAATCAACTCACAGCCAAATCCCTATTCAGATCGAGCAAAATGGAGACGAATAAAACATAAACGCGAGACGGATATTATACATACAGGGAGATCACATCCATCCAAGCTCAACGCAGACAGTGCTGATAGGAAAGCAACGGCTGCTATTCTACATTTCTTTTTCTTATTTTTCCACAGCATCGTATTCCAAATATACCTTCGAATTCCAGTCACTTTCTGACGAAATGTGATTATCACAATTGCATCGAACACAAATTACTGTGAAAGCAAATGCTTAATCGTAAAATATAAATAAATATTTGTCCTTCCGAGCCGAAGGCCGGCGCCCAATGACGTCGCAGCGTTTGAACGTACAGAACGTGACGTCAATACGTTGAAGTGACCCGGCAACGTCCTGACGTCTTTATCACGGACGTCTCAGCGTCAGCGATGGAGACGGTGGTTAAACGCTACTATAAGCCTACTAAGTACCGATCGTGAAAAATTACATCGAATGCAATGACTGTACCCTGGACGAGCTATTGCGTCGTAATTTAAGGCTTACATGACGTAAGTGCGTCAAATGAGATACACCGATCCTTCTTCGATGGTGTGACGTAATTCTGCTCATTTCGTTCTTGTTGCAGTGCGTTTGCTTCGCAGGGCGTTTAAATAAGACCCCACAATGTCTTTCGAACATGAAGGGATGAGATGAAAACTGCTGTCGAGGCACCCTTGCCAGACCCTGCGCTAACCTACAGGGGGCGATGTATCAACGGGGTTAACGCCTTCGCCGCAAAAAATGATGCAACCAGGAACTACGTTCTCGGATTGAATAACATATATTTCATACCAGCAAAAGTACCCAGCGTAGCCGGGCAACGCATAGTTGCTTCGTGACGGGAATATTAAGAGGGGATGAGAGAGAGAAGGGGGTGGGGGAGAGAGAGAAGAAGGGGGTGGGGGAGAGAGAGAAGAAGGGGGTGGGGGAGAGAGAGAAGAAGGGGGTGGGGGAGAGAGAGAAGAAGGGGGTGGGGGAGAGAGAGAAGAAGGGGGTGGGGGAGAGAGAGAAGAAGGGGGTGGGGGAGAGAGAGAAGAAGGGGGTGGGGGAGAGAGAGAGAGAAGAAGGGGGTGGGGGAGAGAGAGAGAGAAGAAGGGGGTGGGGGAGAGAGAGAAGAAGGGGGTGGGGGAGAGAGAGAAGAAGGGGGTGGGGGAGAGAGAGAAGAAGGGGGTGGGGGAGAGAGAGAAGAAGGGGGTGGGGGAGAGAGAGAAGAAGGGGGTGGGGGAGAGAGAGAAGAAGGGGGTGGGGGAGAGAGAGAAGAAGGGGGTGGGGGAGAGAGAGAAGAAGGGGGTGGGGGAGAGAGAGAAGAAGGGGGTGGGGGAGAGAGAGAAGAAGGGGGTGGGGGAGAGAGAGAAGAAGGGGGTGGGGGAGAGAGAGAAGAAGGGGGTGGGGGAGAGAGAGAAGAAGGGGGTGGGGGAGAGAGAGAAGAAGGGGGTGGGGGAGAGAGAGAAGAAGGGGGTGGGGGGAGAGAGAGAAGAAGGGGGTGGGGGAGAGAGAGAAGAAGGGGGTGGGGGAGAGAGAGAAGAAGGGGGTGGGGGAGAGAGAGAAGAAGGGGGTGGGGGAGAGAGAGAAGGGGGTGGGGGGGGAGAGAGAGAAGGGGGTGGGGGGGGAGAGAGAGAAGGGGGTGGGGGGGGGAGAGAGAGAAGGGGGTGGGGGGGGAGAGAAGGGGGTGGGGGGGAGAGAAGGGGGTGGGGGGGGAGAGAGAAGGGGGTGGGGGGGAGAGAGAAGGGGGTGGGGGGAGAGAGAAGGGGGTGGGGGGGGAGAGAGAAGGGGGTGGGGGGGAGAGAGAAGGGTGTGGGGGGGAGAGAGAAGGGGGTGGGGGGGGAGAGAGAAGGGGTGGGGGGGGAGAGAGAAGGGGGTGGGGGGGAGAGAGAAGGGGGTGGGGGGGGAGAGAGAAGGGGGTGGGGGGGAGAGAGAAGGGGGTGGGGGGGAGAGAGAAGGGGGTGGGGGGGGAGAGAGAAGGGGGTGGGGGGGGAGAGAGAAGGGGGTGGGGGGGGAGAGAGAAGGGGGTGGGGGGGGAGAGAGAAGGGGGTGGGGGGGAGAGAGAAGGGGGTGGGGGGGAGAGAGAAGGGGGGTGGGGGGGAGAGAGAAGGGGGTGGGGGGGAGAGAGAAGGGGGTGGGGGGGGAGAAGGGGGTGGGGGGGGGAGAGAAGGGGGTGGGGGGAGAGAAGGGGGTGGGGGGAGAGAAGGGGGTGGGGGGGGAGAGAGAGAAGGGGGTGGGGGGGAGAGAGAGAAGGGGGTGGGGGGAGAGAAGGGGGTGGGGGGGAGAGAGAGAAGGGGGTGGGGGGGAGAGAGAGAAGGGGGTGGGGGGGAGAGAGAAGGGGGTGGGGGGGAGAGAGAAGGGGGTGGGGGAGAGAGAAGGGGGTGGGGGGGAGAGAGAAGGGGGTGGGGGGAGAGAGAAGGGGGTGGGGGGAGAGAGAAGGGGGTGGGGGGGATGAGAGAAGGGGGTGGGGGGGAGAGAGAAGGGGGTGGGGGGAGAGAGAAGGGGGTGGGGGGAGAGAGAACGGGGTGGGGGGGAGAGAGAAGGGGGTGGGGGGAGAGAGAAGGGGGTGGGGGGGAGAGAGAAGGGGGTGGGGGGGAGAGAGAAGGGGGTGGGGGGAGAGAAGGAGATGGGGGAGAGAGAGAGAAGGGGGCGAGAGAGAAGGGGGGGAAGAGAGAATGGGGGGAGAGAGAGAAGGGGGGGAGAGAGAGAAGGGGGGTGGGGGAGAGAGTGAAGGGGTGGGGGAGAGAGAAGGGGGGTGGGGGGGAGAGAGAAGGGGGTGGGGGGGGAGAGAGAAGGGGGTGGGGGGGAGAGAGAAGGGGGTGGGGGGGAGAGAGAAGGGGGTGGGGGGGGAGAGAGAAGGGGGTGGGGGGGGAGAGAGAAGGGGGTGGGGGGGGAGAGAGAAGGGGGGGGGAGAGAGAAGGGGGTGGGGGGGAGAGAGAAGGGGGTGGGGGGGAGAGAGAAGGGGGTGGGGGGGGAGAGTGAAGGGGGTGGGGGGGAGAGAGAAGGGGGTGGGGGGGAGAGAAGGGGGTGGGGGGGAGAGAAGGTGGTGGGGGGGGAGAGAGAGAAGGGGGTGGGGGGGGAGAGAGAGAAGGGGGTGGGGGGGAGAGAGAAGGGGGTGGGGGGGAGAGAGAAGGGGGTGGGGGGAGAGAGAAGGGGGTGGGGGGGAGAGAGAAGGGGGTGGGGGGAGAGAGAAGGGGGTGGGGGGGAGAGAGAAGGGGGTGGGGGGAGAGAGAAGGGGGTGGGGGGGAGAGAGAAGGGGGTGGGGGGAGAGAGAAGGGGGTGGGGGGGAGAGAGAAGGGGGTGGGGGGGGAGAGAGAAGGGGATGGGGGGAGAGAAGGAGATGGGGGAGAGAGAGAGAAGGGGGCGAGAGAGAAGGGGGGGGAGAGAGAATGGGGGGAGAGAGAGAAGGGGGGGAGAGAGAGAAGGGGGTGGGGGGAGAGAGTGAAGGGGTGGGGGAGAGAGAAGGGGGTGGGGGAGAGAGAAGGGGGTGGGGGAGAGAGAAGGGGGTGGGGGGGGAGAGAGAAGGGGGTGGGGGGGAGAGAGAAGGGGGTGGGGGGGAGAGAGAAGGGGGTGGGGGGGGAGAGAGAAGTGGGTGGGGGGGAGAGAGAAGTGGGTGGGGGGGAGAGAGAAGGGGGTGGGGGGGAGAGAGAAGGGGGTGGGGGGGAGAGAGAAGGGGGTGGGGGAGAGAGAAGGGGGTGGGGAGAGAGAAGGGGGTGTGGGGGAGAGAGAAGGGGGTGGGGGGGAGAGAGAAGGGGGTGGGGGAGAGAGAGAAGGGGGTGGGGGAGTGAGAGAAGGGGGTGGGGGAGTGAGAGAAGGGGGTGGGGGAGTGAGAGAAGGGGGGTGGGGGAGTGAGAGAAGGGGGTGGGGGAGTGAGAGAAGGGGGTGGGGGAGTGAGAGAAGGGGGTGGGGGGGAGAGAGAAGGGGGTGGGGGAGAGAGAAGGGGGTGGGGGGGAGAGAAGGGGGTGGGGGCAGAGAGAAGGGGGTGGGGGGAGATAGAAGGGGGTGGGGGAGAGAGAGCAGGGGGTGGGGGGAGAGAGAAGGGGGTGGGGGAGAGAGAAGGGGGTGGGGGAGAGAGAAGGGGTGGGGGGGAGAGAGAAGGGGGTGGGGGGAGAGAGAAGGGGTGGGGGGGAGAGAGAAGGGGGTGGGGGGAGAGAGAAGGGGGTGGGGGGGAGAGAGAAGGGGGTGGGGGGAGAGAGAAGGGTGTGGGGGAGAGAGAAGGGGGTGGGGGGGAGAGAGAAGGGGGTGGGGGGGAGAGAGAAGGGGGTGGGGGGAGAGATAAGGGGGTGGGGGGGAGAGAGAAGGGGGTGGGGGGGAGAGAGAAGGGGGTGGGGGGGGAGAGAAGGGGGTGGGGGGAGAGAGAAGGGGGTGGGGGGAGAGAGAAGGGGGTGGGGGGGAGAGGAGGGGGGGGGAGAGAAGGAGGTGGGGGAGAGAGAGAGAAGGGGGCGAGAGAGAAGGGGAGAGAGAGAGAAGGGGGGGAGAGAGAGAGAAGGGGGGGAGAGAGAGAAGGGGGTGGGGGAGAGAGTGAAGGGGGTGGGCGAGAGAGAGAAGGGGGTGGGGGAGAGAGAGAGAGAAAGGGGTGGGGGAGAGAGAGAAGGGGGTGGGGGACAGAGAGAAGGGGGTGGGGGAGAGAGAGAAGGTGGTGGGGGAGAGAGAGAAGGGGGTGGGGGAGAGAGAGAAGGCAGTTGGGGGGGGAGAGAGAAGGGGGTGGGGGGAGGAGAGAGAGAAGGGGGTGGGGGAAGAGAGAAGGGGAGGGAGAGATACAAGGGGAGGGAGAGATACAAGGGGGGGGGCGAGAGAGAAGGGGGGGAGAGAGGGAAGGGGGGGGGAGAGAGAAGGGGGAGAGAGAGAAGGGGGAGAGAGAGAAGGGGGAGAGAGAGAGAAGGGGGGGAGGGAGAGAGAGAGAAGGGGGGGGAGGAGAGGGAGGGTAAAGGGGTGGGGAGAGGGAGGGTAAAACCATGAATACAAAAAGACTCATTGGACATCAATGACCCTTATGACCCCAAAAAACCCTAAGACTTTTGAAGACCCCTAATACCTTTTAAGGCCTTTAAGACCCCAAAGACCCTTAAGATCCCGAATACTCTTTAATACCTCAAAGAACCTTAACATCTGAAGACCCTTCATACTTTGAAGACCCTTGAGACCCCAAACACCCTTTAGACCTTGAAGACCCTTAAGACCCAAAAATACGCTTTAAGACCCCTTCCCAAACCAGCATCACCTCAACTCACCATTTCAAATAAACCTTTCGGCCTCCTGCCTCACCGGCTCTCTTGCCCCTCCTTTTCAATTCCCCACCCGCCCACCTCAAGCAACGCCGGGTAGCCCTGCTAGTTAGCAATAAGATTGTAGTGCTCATCAAGTAGCTTGAGCACTCAAGCAGGCACTCCAATGAAACAGTTGATAAGGACCGGCTGGCTTGGCAAGCGATTAGCGATTCGTACTTATGAAGATCAGGCATTTGATGATGAGGGCCAGGAGTTCACTCGTCCTGTCGTTTCTTTAATCACTAATCCTCTCCATTATTTTACCTTCATAACTTGGAGATTTCCCCTTGGAGTACTCAGGCTCTGCTGCGGAAGCCATCACGGCAATCCTGCTGGTTAATTTGTTGAGGTTATCTCTAAATTCACGAATAAAATACATCAAAACTACAGTGCCAAAGGTTTACCTAAAAACAGAGGTCTTTCAACGAGGATTGTTGTAATTGTTGTAATTGTTGTAATCAAATGGGAATTGTTGTAATTCAATTCAAAAATGTATCAAGTCACACAGAGCACAAAATTTCAGTTGATCCTTTGCAAATCTCAAACCAACATGTTATGTTGGTGGTGTAGTGATATGTAGAGTCAGGTAGATTTGTGCAGGTATCATGCTCCGACTGTCGTGAAGAAGAATAACCACCACCATTTAATAAGTAGAGGACCTGTTTAGCCCAGATGTCGGATTAAGGTGCATCTTTGTCCCCATTACGAGGAATGGGGCATGTTAACTGGTTATAGGGATTATGTTAATTCCCCTGTTCGTCAAACCTCTGTGATCTATCCTTTGTCCTTTATGGCACCGCACCATAGACACCAGTTAGAATTGCCCATTAAACCACACATAACCATAAACACCAACCGGAAGCCAGGCATCAAGCACGAGGGCTAACAATCCCGCCTGGCAGGCACACATCGCTCTGGCTGGCCAAGAGCCACGCCCATAAGGACAGTGATTGGGCGGGAGTTGACCAACAGGAAGGCCAGGGTAAGAAGGCACTCACTGATTGGTGAAAGAAGGGCGAGCAAGAAGCGGCACGCTGACTGGTGGAGAGCTGAGCATGCAGTGGTGGCATGCGGGCTGATTGGTGGAGTCACAGATGGCGTCACGAGACGGCTGATAAAAGAACGTGCTTACCGACATCTTGCCCCCTTGATATCGGACTTTGGTGAAAGACGGTTGAGCGCTGATGAGTCTTCGCACTGTCTTGACGTTCTGGACCTCGGTTCTGGCGGAAGCGATTGTGGGCCGGCATCGTATCCTCGTTCCCCTGTTCGTCTGACATGAGGAGGAAGAGCCACAGACAGAGAGCTGCAGTTTTGCCAAGCAGAAACGACGCTTGGACGAACGCTCGGGTGGCCTTTTTCGCGCCAACACTACCAGCTTCCCGGACCCGTTCGCAGACCCTGACGAGGTTCAAGCCGATTGAGCTAAGTGCAAATAACCACACGTTTTTATTTTCCAGGTTATCCTCCCCTTCATCTGTGTTTCTAAGTCTGGTGAGGGAGCACTCCATTTAGGACTTTAGTTATCGTCGCGCTTTTCTTTGTCCCGGCATTCCGTTAAATAAACCCCTTCGTCATTTTCTGTACATTTCTAAATCCGTGTTTGTTTGAGTAATTTTCCGCAGGTTTGGGGATTGCCAGCGGGACCACAGGTGGGATTGCCAGCGGGACCACAGGTAAGCTCTTCAGCTTCCTCTTCTTCTCTTTCTTCCTCCCGCGTATATATATATATATATATATATATATATATATATATATATATATATATATATATATATATATATATATATATATATATATATATACATTGTCACGGATTCGTCACTTCCGTTGTTGGGGTTTTCCTCCACTTGAAATATTTCTGATTCGATGTACTATTATTGTCTTCCAAAGGTTTATTGTTTATGAACTGTTTTCAAAAGGTAAAAATAATTAATGTTTTAAATTAAACCGGAACCGGACGACGCCGACGAGGAAGAAGAGGAAGAAAAAGAGAAGGCGTGGCGAGAAAAGTCGGACAAGACACGTGTCTTGAAGCTCCGCAGCGAGCGTGATCGAACGAAAGTCGCGAGTGAACTTTGAGTTTCCTTGAAAGGAATTTCCTGCGATTTCTCCCCTCTCCCCCTCCCCCTCCCCATCCCCCCCCTCCTCTCCCCTCTCCCCCTCCCCTCTCCCTCTCTCCCCTCTCCCCTCCCCCTCTTCTCCCCTCCCCCCCCTCTTCTCCCGCGAGCGAACATTATACACGGAGGTATACCGAGACCAGGAGGTCGCCCTGCTAGTTATATATATATATATATATATATATATATATATATATATATATATATATATATATTGTTACTGACGCGGCTTTAGATGTTATATTGACCGAGCGGTGGTGTATTTAACCGCGTCCGAACAGTTACTCCCCGATTAGAACCCGATTCCACCCGACGTTGACCAGATCGCCCCACAGATATTCAATCGGGAAACCTCTAAAGCGACCGAAAGAGAATGAAAAAGAAGAAGAAGAAGAATACGGAGGAAGAACAGATTTATTATACACACACAGCAATGGATGGAAGAAGCAGTAACACAGCGAATCGTTAACTTACACTATTCATTTTTACTTAACCCCAAGACAACGAGCAGGACAGGACGTTCACACTTACACAGGGGATAATGCAGGCAGGTAGGGCTTGAGGTGGATTGCTTGAGAGGGAGGCAAAGTCGGGAGGCAGCAGCTCGCAATTCCTCGCGGTTTTGGCGGGAAAACCCTCCGTCGTGTATCCGCTGCGGTAGACGTCACGCGCTGGTCCGGCACACCTGCTCCTCTTCTTGGGGTGGAGCCGTCTCCCTCCTTTCAGCGCGTCTCGCCAAAGCTGGTTTCCTTGCCGAGTACCTCTCCTCTTTGGCTTGGAGCGTTTCGCATCTCACCGCTCCTCTTGGTGCCGCCTCTTTGCTCCTCCCAGGTCATCTGGAAAAGCAGTCCCTTACAGTCGCTTTTATCACCTCGGGCGAAATCAAGCCGCCGGCTCCGAGGGCACGCCTACCGGGTCGCTCACCGCGGTGCTGATTGGCTGTTAGGGCTGGCTCACTCCTCCCCCCTTATGACGAGGTGGAGACACGCCTTTCTTCTCCAACCCTACCTCGTGGCCAATGGTGGTTGAAGAAAACCGCCCAAAATGCGGAAGGCAATTGGAAGGGAGGTTTTGGGGAAATTGGAAGGGCCTACGCTTATTTTGTTTGATACAATGCAAAGTCAATCTAGTGGGAAACACATATTTAGCCTACATGGAATAAGGAAATACACTATTTAAAAGATATATCGTGACCTGCGTGTAAGTTTCATGGAATTAACTAGGACGGCTGCGACCATTATTTACATTACGAGGATGTTACCATACTTTTGTAACGTTCACATTGTAACGTTTCCACATTCGTTACACTGCACCCTCCTTTCTTCAGGCTCGTCCTCGGGCCTACTAAACTTTAACTTAGTGTGACACGTAGGTGTAATTCCCTCTACAATTAACCTGACCCTGAGTGTGACAATCTTAAAACACAAATAAGTATGTCCCCCTATTGCATTGCACCCTGTCTAACAGACTCAAGCCCACAGCTAACCGAATTACGGAATTATTCTCAAACTATACATTTACGGTGGGGAGCATTATTTACAATGACGTGATTTCTTATTTACAACGCAACCCAGGACCTGTGTTTTTTTCTGTTTTTTTCTTTTTAGGGAACAAGAGAAAGAAATTCCTGTTGGGAGGGAGGAGACAGCACGCATTGCATCGATGCACCAGTACCAATACCACCAAAGCACCCAAAAACACCAAAAACACCACAAAGCACCAAAAGCACCACAAAGCACCAAAAACACCACTCGGTGCGCAGTCACCATGGTTCTTAATAAACACAACAAAACAACTGGTGGTGGTCTTCACTTTCTCTGCTGGGCCGATGTTCTTCCCGACGTCTTCTGGCTTCATGCGGCCTATTTGGACATAATAAAAAGCACAACTTGTGTTCGTTTTTATTTAGGGCCTCAGGGGCCAACTAAGGGTGGTCCACCTGTTTGGCATAGGTGCCACCTTACCGAGGTCCGCAAGCAAGATTCCCTGGCCACTATGGCCGGTCTCCAACAGAGGTGCCCTGCCCCAGAACCTGGGGTCCATCAAGTGGTGCTTGGCCGCAGAACAGCGGTCCATAAAGTGGTACATCAACGCAATGCATGCTGGTTCTGGGAATCTCGGGCGCACAATGGCCACCTCACGCACGCTCCCCTCGGCACCCAATGGCGCACAGGTCATGTGGGAGACAAAAGAAAGACAATTGATCAAGGGGTAAGGTCACAAGGGTACACGTCAATAAGGCAATGCAAGGCGAAATGCGTACGGAGGGCGAAGTGAGAAAGCTCGTCCCTACCGTACGTCACCCCCCTGTCACCTACCCTACCCTTGCCCTTGCCCTTACCCCATATGTACAAAATCTACACATTACCAATTCGTCACTACTGTCACGTCTTCCCCATATTTCCCCTATACCAAATTCGTCACCACAATCCCTCTACTTCAAAATTTGCCATCACCAATTCATCATCAATCCTCATAAGGAGGGAGAGATGGAATTACGCACAATGTCACACCCACGTCATGATGCGTCTCACAATCCAAACATTTGCATCATAAAAAATAATCAAAACATGGCATGGTGTGGAGTACCTGTCACCTCAGGTGAGTGGATGCAGATGGTGCGAGGAGATCCTTCATCCTAACTATTTTCTAAATGACTTTAACACACTTTACACTACCCGGGGTCTTTCCCTGCCAATCCATTGGCCAACTTACACTATGGGTTCTAATAACCAATTCCCATTGACCAAACTGTGGTGCTTCTCCATTTGGGGTCTCACTCCCCCGATTCATCTCCCGGTGCTCTAGCACAACTTCTGGGCTGCGACGTGTACCTCTCCCAGCAGGTCTACCCACCTGCACACCTCCACCACTGTAGTTGCCACCCGAGCTTACCTAGCTCCTCACCCTAACCTATCTAACTGGGGCAGGCCCCTCCTGGCTCTGTCACCCCACTTGGTGCCCTCTGGCACTGGGCTACCCGGGTCCGTCCTCCGGATCCTCGGGCCCCATCCACAACAACTACTACCGGCTCCCAGAGCCCACCTGCGGCCTCACCTGGCCGACATCCTCACAGTGGTGGAGCGCCCAAACAACTACACACACTACAGGCTACACGCCCAGCCATTTCCACAACACTAATGCACCCATCCAAATACCATTCTGTCACCCGCACCACAGATGCCAATATCCAACCACAATTTACCTGTACCCTCTACCTAACACTTACACTACCCGCCCCGGGTATCCGTGATGGGGGTCCACTCTTCCCCCATTCACACCTTCGCACCATCCACTCCACTCCACAATTTCCACCATTCTCACTCCACGACCATCCATTCCAATACTCCAGATATTCCACACTACCATTTATTCCACACAGCCACATACACCTGTTGTTGCACACCTGTGCCCTCACACCTGGTGCCACCTGCACCCTCCTTTCTTCCTGGACCATTTGGTCAACACAACACGCAATCACCACTACTCCCTCATACACTGCTCCACACACCTGTTCAGTTGCACACCTGTGCAATCACACCTGTTCCATTCTCACCTGTTCAATCCTCACACACACGGCATCATCTCAGCTAACTACTCCCCTCTGAAACTTGCGCTTCCCAGTCGTCCCTTTAAACTATTGCGCTCCCACGTCATTATAATCCACACTAATCTACCTGCGTCCCCACTACAGGTATCAGTCACTAACTAAACTTAACGTTACCTAATGTCATCTTCACTAGATCCCTACAATTATCCAAGCCCTCCCTGGCTCGGTTGTCATAGCCACCCCATAAACTATTGCGCATTTGCCCCCATCTGTGAGGGATGGTGGATTTGCCATCCCACCACATCGGGGGTCTCTCACTATCAATTTTGTTCGTCCAGATTCCAACCAATTCAAAAATTTTCCATTTACTGCCAATTCTACCCACCTTTCGAAATTTCGTATCAATTCACTATCACTATCACCATCACCCGTCTACTTATTACATCCTCTCGGTGCGCCAATTCACGTCTACAGCCCGGCTTCGTACAGCCGAGCAATGAACGCGGATTCTTTTGTGCCGGCGGCTGGATGCGTCCCGCATTCGGGGCAGGGGCGGGGGCTTACCCGGGCCGAGATCCCACGCACCACCTCGGCGTGGAGCCATCCAATGTCCCGATCTCGACCTGCCGGCACGTCTCAACAAAACGTGGTCGCCATGACGACCCTTCCTATCCAGCTGCCCGCTCCGCCTAGTGGAGCCCGGACGCGGCCGTTCCAAGCGAGGCACAGCGTGGATCGCGTACGGCGGTTCTTTCGAAACCGCCGTGGTTCGGATCCCCGCTGGTCCTCGCGGCACGCGAAGCTGCCCGACGCGCACCGAGGGCCCGATTCGGCTATAAGTCGCCCTAACCGCTAAACCGGTTACCGTCGACGCTTCACCTGGACGCTTACATGCATACGCTACCCCTTTCTTGCTCATACATGCAGCCGTCTCCCTGCTCTTGGTCGTACCTTCTCTAACACACCTCGGTACACTCATTCCGCTCACCGACTTGGTCACACACCTGACCACCGAACACCTTGGCACACATTCGTCGCTCGCACACCTCACCAATACACCTCTTCGCGCCCCTTTCTCGGTCACCTCCTTTGTGACAATCACAGGTGTGCTCTCACCCGCACACCCCACCATGTGCCTCACGACCAATTCCAGCGTGCATCCTTCCATTCCAGGTGTACATCCTCGCTCACCTGTCATAACCAACTCACGCTCCGTTTCACTCTCACTACTCTCACCTCCATTCTTGACCGCGCACTCACCCTTACTCTCGACAGCACACTCTTTCCTCATGCACCCGTCCGTTACACACCTTTCTCGCGCATCCTCTCGCGCACACTTTTTCGTTACTTCCTCCGTAACACTCACCACACCGCGCTTCCCTGTGCTCCCTCGCACACGCGCTACGACCGGCTCACTCCTGACGGCACACTCACTCCTCGGCGTGCACTTTTTCCTCACACACCCCATGGTCGGACATTCTCGCACACCTCTTTCTTCGCACACCAGACCTGTCGCACACTTCACCAACGGCCTTTCACGAACACCCGGATCCAAACCAATCCCCAAGCCGACTGAAGCTTTCCTCACATCATATACATTGCCACTCACCTCCGTACCTTGTCTCCGCACCTCCTTTGCCACCTGCAAACTCTTTATTTGGTTAGTGAGCATCACATTATGAGTTGAGCACCGACCTTGTACATATTCCGCTATCTCCTCCTTTATTTCTCTCTTAGTTTCTGTCCGTCTCTTCTTAATTTCACTCACCTCTTCTTCCACTTCCTCTAATTTTTGTTTAACCTCTTTTATTTCTCGGTGCGTCTCCTCAAGTTCGTCCTCTAAGGCTACCGTGACCGTCTCTATGTGCATCCTCACCTGCCGGTCCTTTGTCTCCATTATCTCTGTCACCTCGTCCACCCTCATTGTCAGTTCCTCCCGTACCATCTGACATTGCCTCTGTGTCGCTATTAATTCGTTTTTAATGTCCTTTTGTGCCGCTTTCAAACCCCCGATGATTGCAGTGTTCTTTTCCACTTGGTCCGCTAGTTCCCTTTGTCCGACTGTCAGCTGTTCTACTCCCTTCGTCAGATCTTCTATTCCCCCTTGTAACTTAGCCGTATTATTTCTCACCTCTTTCTCCATACGCTTCTCACCTCGCTTTACCTCCTCGCGCAGCCCCGAAACCTCCTCACTTACCCCTCGTCGTATCTCCTCCATCTCTTTTGTAGATGCCACCTTCATCTGTCCCAATTCATCCCTCTGAGCATCCAGTTTGGTTTCTACCCCGATTTTCACCTCCTCTATCTGCTCTCCCATTTGTTTGATTTCCCTGGCAGATTGTTCCCCTATTTCCCGCAATTTGTCCTCCATCCTATTTTCTAACCCCATTAACCCATTTTTCACCCCCTCTAACTGATTCTCCTGGGCAGCCATTCTGTTTTCCACCCCCGTTAACCCATTCTTTACCTCTTTTATCCCGTTGTCTAACCCCTCAAAATTATTGTCTAACTTCCCAAATTTCTTGTCTAACTCCTCAAAATTATTGTCTAACTTCCCAAATTTCTTGTCTAACTCCTCAAAATTATTGTCTAACTTCCCAAATTTCTTGTCTAACTCCTCAAAATTATTGTCTAACTTCCCAAATTTCTTGTCTAACTCCCCGATTTGATTTCCTAGTCGCTCCCCCATTCTGTTTTCCATTCCCTCCATTTCCCTGGCTCTTTTTTCGTTGTCGCACTTCGACTGTGCCATGTATTCGCTAAACCGTGCCATGAACTGCTGCATGTTAAAGCCCGCTGATACAGCGGGCTCGGCTGCCGCGCGCTCGTGCGAGGCGCCTCTTTGCGCGCCTGAAACCTCGTGCGCGAGAGCGCCATTTTGTGCGTCTGATACACCCTCAACCGCCTCCTCATTGCTCCCCTCCATTTGATCCTGGGTTACTCCTAACCCCTCTATCTCTCCCACCGACATCCGATCGCCTTGATTGTCCATGGCGCGATCTCAAAATTCGGGTTTTATAAAACAAAATAAATTTCGGCAGCTTATAATTTTGAGCGCGTTAAGCGCGCTTCGGGTCCGATTTCGGGTCCGATCTCCCTCCTCGACACCAATTGTTACTCTAATAGTACAATTGGTGTTCCAAAATTTGGGCCTAACAAATTTAGTCCCAGGTCCGAATCCAACTCCTCGACACCAATTGTTACTGACGCGGCTTTAGATGTTATATTGACCGAGCGGTGGTGTATTTAACCGCGTCCGAACAGTTACTCCCCGATTAGAACCCGATTCCACCCGACGTTGACCAGATCGCCCCACAGATATTCAATCGGGAAACCTCTAAAGCGACCGAAAGAGAATGAAAAAGAAGAAGAAGAAGAATACGGAGGAAGAACAGATTTATTATACACACACAGCAATGGATGGAAGAAGCAGTAACACAGCGAATCGTTAACTTACACTATTCATTTTTACTTAACCCCAAGACAACGAGCAGGACAGGACGTTCACACTTACACAGGGGATAATGCAGGCAGGTAGGGCTTGAGGTGGATTGCTTGAGAGGGAGGCAAAGTCGGGAGGCAGCAGCTCGCAATTCCTCGCGGTTTTGGCGGGAAAACCCTCCGTCGTGTATCCGCTGCGGTAGACGTCACGCGCTGGTCCGGCACACCTGCTCCTCTTCTTGTGGTGGAGCCGTCTCCCTCCTTTCAGCGCGTCTCTCCAAAGCTGGTTTCCTTGCCGAGTACCTCTCCTCTTTGGCTTGGAGCGTTTCGCATCTCACCGCTCCTCTTGGTGCCGCCTCTTTGCTCCTCCCAGGTCATCTGGAAAAGCAGTCCCTTACAGTCGCTTTTATCACCTCGGGCGAAATCAAGCCGCCGGCTCCGAGGGCACGCCTACCGGGTCGCTCACCGCGGTGCTGATTGGCTGTTAGGGCTGGCTCACTCCTCCCCCCTTATGACGAGGTGGAGACACGCCTTTCTTCTCCAACCCTACCTCGTGGCCAATGGTGGTTGAAGAAAACCGCCCAAAATGCGGAAGGCAATTGGAAGGGAGGTTTTGGGGAAATTGGAAGGGCCTACGCTTATTTTGTTTGATACAATGCAAAGTCAATCTAGTGGGAAACACATATTTAGCCTACATGGAATAAGGAAATACACTATTTAAAAGATATATCGTGACCTGCGTGTAAGTTTCATGGAATTAACTAGGACGGCTGCGACCATTATTTACATTACGAGGATGTTACCATACTTTTGTAACGTTCACATTGTAACGTTTCCACATTCGTTACAATATATATATATATATATATATATATATATATATATATATATATATATATATATACACGTAACAATATATATATATATATATATATATATACACGTAACAATATATATATATATATATATATATATATATATATATATACACGTAACAATATATATATATATATATATATATATATATATATATACAGTGAAACCTTGACTTACGAGTTTAATTCGTTCTGTGACCGAGCTCGTAACTCAATTTGCTCGTTTCTCAAATTAAATTTCCCCATTAAAAGGCATTGAAATGCTATTAATCCGTTCCAGCCCCCAAAAAAGCACACCAATTTTTTTTGTTACGTGTTTTTAAATAAGAAAAATGTACTTTATAAATAACAAATAATGTATAAACAAGCACGACCTCGTATATACTGTTCATAATAAAAGAGAATGTTGTAGCGACCCATGGGTCCCCCAAGCAAGACCGGCATCAGAATCTCCTTGCTCCAGCCGGTAACGTCACCGGTCACGTGACCGCCAAAGCGTCCCGCGCGTGCGGGTGTAATGAGCTACACCTGTGGATCACGTGACCACCGAAGCACGCCTCGCTTGAGAGGCGTGGCTTTCGGTTTTGGTTTGGGTTTTTGGTTTTGCTTTATAAGGCAGCCCGATAAACTGGCTTTTTAGTGTTCCCGAGTTGGTTTTACGAATAAACATCTTCTCGGACGAGTTTGTGCCTTGCCATCCTTTTATCCGTATTCTGCTGGAGTCCAGATTCCTTCAATGTAAAGAAATAAACTGGTTTTATTGGCGCTGAGGAAGCGCCTTTAGCGATTGACTTCCAGCCAGTGTAACGCTAATTCCTGTCACAGGAATTCTGAGATCATATAAGTGGGCGTGGCAGTTCCTGATTGGTTCGTGTTGGGGAACGCCTTCTCGCTGCCGACGTGACGTAAATTCGCGCACGCGCACTGGTGATTGGCGCTGAGGAAGCGCCTCTAGCGAATGACTTCCAGCCAGTGTAACGCTAATTCCTGTCACAGGAATTCTGAGATCATATAAGTGGGCGTGGCAGTTCCTGATTGGTTCGTGTTGGGGAACGCCTTCTCGCTGCCGACGTGACGTAAATTCGCGCACGCGCACTGGTGAAGCTTACTCGATCTTACTCGATCCCATATTACATGTACTTTCATTGCATACAAATTATACTTCCTCCTAGACATCCCATGCCCGAACCTCAGCGCAATCCAAGAGGATTCACTTGTTAAGTGTTGTGGCGGACACGAAAGCACTGACGTGGTGACATCACCCCGCACACCAAGTGGGGGTGGGCCACGCCGGGGAGAGAGGCGTGGCCTCAGGATATAGACGGGGCGCGCAGCCTTGAGCAGCTTAGTGCTGCAGTTTGAATAAAGACTTGTATGAACCGCGTTGTCCGCTTGCTCCTTGCGTAAGCATTAGCGCGCGCAGCATCGCGCTACAGTGTATTTACCTTGAAGATCAGACGAAGATGCTGGCGGAGGTGGAGGAGATAACTTTTGCCCTTTTCGCCACACTTTCCTCGCTTTCACTTGCAGGGCGTTTCAATAAAAACCTGTCCAACGAGGTTTGTTTCTTCCTCCCTTTCAAAATGTTTCGAAAATTCTCCATCTCTTCATGGATAGAGGTCCGGAGCTTTGAAATAATCGTAACGCCCTTGGCTGGCGTTATAGCCTTTATCGACTCCTTCTGCTTCAAAATCGTACATATCGTAGAAGTACTACGATCGTACTGCCTCGCCAAGTCGACAACACGCACACCTCGCTCATGTTTTTCGACGATTGCGTGTTTTATATCCAAGCACATCATCCTCTTCTTCTTCTCAGTACTGCCCTTAGCACTCAATTTCTTAGGACCCATGGTTAAAACTATGAAATTTTCCAAAATAACCAACATGCGAAAACAAAGCAGCAGCGATATACGGCAGAGATGCTTGCACGGCAAGATAACCACGTGACCGGAACGCTCGTTGGGCCACCCAGTGGCGGGTGGCGTAAGCTCGTAACTCAGATCTCGGCTCGCATCTCAAAGCAAAAAACCGCCCGAGCGACGGCTCGTATCTCGGAAAACTCGTAAGTTGGTGCACTCGTAAGTCAAGGTTTCACTGTATATATATATATATATATATATATATATATTATATATATATATATATATATATATTATATATATATATATTGTTACGGACCGCGGATAAGATGTTCGTTTTGCCGAGCGGAGGCCCCGCGGCCATTACAGTTACCCCGACTAACCCGATTCCCGAACGTTGGCCGGATCGCGCCACAGATATTCAATATGGAAAAGGCAAAAGCGACACGGATGTGAAGAAGAAGAAGAAGAAGAAGACGAAAAAAGGTTGAAAATACTACTAAATTTATTCCTACTATATACAGGCTCAAAATAACCAAGGAAGAAGGAAAGATAAGAAAATAATTTACAGAAGATATTAGACACAGTGCAACGCTAGCTTATACAAACTTAATTAACCCAAGGACAGAACAAACAAAACAAACTCACGTACACAAGAAGGATGGAAAGGCAGGAGGTGGATGGCTGGAGGGAGAGGAAGGTCCAATGGTACTGCAGCACGATCGGCGCGTTTGACCGCCGCCGTTCCTTCGCGGCCCAGCTCCGGAACTGCCGTCAAGGCCCCACGCTGCTGTCGTTGCTGCTGTGGCTGCGGCTGCTCTGGGGACGTCGCGTGCTTTGCCAGGACTCGTCTGACTCGTCTGGTCCAAACCCTCAACTCAACAACACTCTTGCACGTCTCCCTGTCCAACCACTCTTTCTCTCTTGGTCCAACCACTCTTTCTCTTTCTTGGTCCAACCACTCTTTCTCTCTCTTGGTCCAATCACTCCTCACCACCGACAACTCCCTTGCTTCTTGCGCGCACGTCTTTATAACGCCTCCGGCGATTAAGCCGCCGGCCTTCAGGACACGCCCATCGGTGTGCTCACCTCGGCCCTGGTTGGTCGCGTGACCCTCTGGCTCCGCCCTTGATGACGACGGGCGGGCACGCCCGTCTTCCCCGACCCGAGCACATGTTCAATGGTGGTTTTGGAGGGGATGTAATTGGCAATCGAGGCTTGGCAATGACGAAAGGGGAAATGGAGGTTTTGGGAATGGGAATGAAGAATGAAGGGAATCTATCTATTTCACTTGGTGCAATGGAGTGTCATCTTAATGGAAGACAAGGCCTTACCCTAATACACATAATAAAGATATAACTATCAACCAGGGGGAAATCTATGATTGGCTGACGTGTATGCTTTATGGACTAATTATGGGACGCCCTTTGACCTTTACACTACGGAGGTATTTACAAGGAATCATTACATTTTACAGAGGGTGATATTTACAACAATTTACTATACAATACAACACAATTAAAAAAACACAATCCTCATATCCGCAACAATATATATATGTATATATATATATATATATATATATATATATATATATATATATATATATATATATATATATATATTATATATATATATATATAACACAGTTTGTGTGTGTGTGTGTGTGTGTGTGTGTGTGTGTGTGTGTGTGTGTGTGTGATGTTACCGATAGACTCCTAAACGGAGAGGTTCACGAACTTGATATTTGGCACAAACATGGCCATTGAGCCTGGTACGAACATGGTCGACCTAAAAATTTATTTCATAATATTTTTAAACCATATTTTTACCTCAGCGCATTTCAGCGAGGAATATTATGACCGGAATGGCAGAGCAGCACGCTGATTCGCTCAGAGCGATCACGTGATGTTCCAACTTTGCCGCCATAATCTTACAGTTATGCGTTCGCACGTAATTCAGTTTTTTTCACATTTCAGCGAGGAACATTGCCATTCATACCACATAGGTTTTTTTTTCTTTCATCTTTAGATCCATATTTTTAGCCATAATGTAGCGAACGTAGCATAACGTAGCGTAGCTAACGTAGCATTGGCATAACGTAGCGATCCTTGCTCAGGATCTTTGTCAGGTTCGCAAGCGAGTTAGCCAAAACGTAAAAGTGAAAATATATCTAATTTTTTATTCATATTTACCTCAGCGCATTTCAGCGAGGAACATTATACACGGAATCTCAGCTGGTCGCAGAGCAGCGCGCTAATTCGCTCAGAGCGATCACGTGATGTTCCAACTTTGCCGCCATAATCTCACAGTTATGCATTCGCACGTAAATCAGTTTTTTCACATTTCAGCGAGGAACATTGCCATTCACACCACATAGGTTTTTTTTCACTTTCATCTGATATTGTACACCGCACCTTTCCTATGCCATCTCCAGGCATTGCAAATCGTCATTGCTGGGCACCGAAGGGGGCTCGGCAGTGACGCACGCTGAAAGAGAGTACTCAGTTTTCACTCTGGTTGTTTTCTTGTTTTCTTTCTTTCTTGGTTGTCCGGACGATATCTCAGCCATCCTTTGAGCTAGGAAGCTGAAATTTCGGCACAGTAGTGAGCAAGTCCTTTGTCAAATACGGTATTTTTTGTTTTTTGAATAATCAATTAATTGAGGAGTTATTTAATTATTAGCGTTTAATTAAGTACTTATTTAATTAATTAAATTTCATTTATCTTCTGACCATTATTAACTCAGGCACCTTTTGAGTTAGGAAGCTGATATTTGGACATGCCAATGACCAGGTGATTTGGCTGCAAAGGATATTTTTGATTTATTAATTAATCAATTAATCGATTAATTATTTAATTATTCGATTAATGACAAAAAAATTTTTTTTTTTTAAGTTACAGATTCTGATGAAATAGTGGTAGTTTATGTGTTCTCTGACCAAATTGATTAATAATTTAATTTTTTTATGATTATTATTTATTTATTTTCATTATTAATCATTTATTTATTTT